>NW_013954072.1:35836-41320 GCF_001266775.1 Austrofundulus limnaeus
TTCGAGGAGCGGCCCGGTCACACGCTAATGTCATTAGTTTGTTATCATTACTAAGATGCAGGACTGCTTTTTTCCATGTTTTTTTCACATCATGTCGCCTACCTGGATCTGTTATTATCTCACTCTGAAGCACAGATAAGAGTAAGAGGTAAAGAGGTGAGCTCATTTCAGCTGCTTTTTACGATGCAGTCTCATTTCCGAACTCAGGCATTTTGTGAATGAAGCCGATATGTCAGTTAAAATACATAAGTAAAAATATTTATCTGAGTATAGGACTACCCCCAACTTTATGGATGATTTTATGGATTAAATTTTATGTATTATACTTGAATAAATACGGTAATTAAGATTAAAACATATTCCACTGAATTTATGTCAAAAGCAGCAACTTGCATAAGAAAATGTATGACAGTCATCAAATGTAAAAATAAAGGCAGCCATTTATACACAAATGCTGATACTGAGTTGAAATAGTGATGATACAGCAACAATGGGTTACATTATTGCTTCCACAATAACACAAAAGCTGGAGCTAACAAAGGACTTTCAACCAAATTTATAATAATTAAATAATAATGCAACTGAAAAAGCTTCAGGTCGGACCGGAGTTTGTTCAGGGGTAAACAAAGATGAATACCTGACTGAGACACCACCCAACAAAACAGAAAACCTCACATGCTGGGGGTTTTATGCTGAAAGCTGATTTAAAGTGCCTGTAACACCAAATGTTTCTAAGAAATATGAATGCATTTTTGGAAATTAAACATTAATAACATATTACAATATAGATTTCTCACAGCTGAGACAAGCAGTTGTTCACATATGAAGTAACAGGAAGTGATGTCAAAGGGGAATGTRTGCATGCGAGCGGAGCATTGCTACAATGGCCGACAACACAAACTGTGCAGAAGAATCTGAAGTTTCTTTAGATTAATTCAAGTCACTGTCAGAGAGATGAAGAAGAGTCAGAGTTCAAATAATATTATTTCAATAAACAAAGACCATTGAGTATTTTTTTCCTGAGTTCCCCTTTGATGTCACTTCCTGTTTCATTTTGGCTGAGCCAAGTTCAGAAGAAAATATGTCAGTTATGTGAGAAAATGGGTAAAATTGTGTGTATTATGTCAGTGGTTCCCAACCTTTTTAGACTTGTGTACCTCCTGAGACATTTTGTCATACTACTAGTACCCCCTCTGTCAAACGTAATGATGATTCTCCAAACCTATAATGTACAACAACTGATTATTAAATGAAAGTTATTTATTTAACTCCCTAGAACGTTTAATTCTCAGGCATTTTATTCTTTTCAACTCAAATTAAACATAAAGATAAAAACATTAAATAAGTAATTAAATAAATYAACCAGGTAATGGCAGGTGCAGGAAGCAGCAACGTCCAAAATAAATCAGAAACTCACCCAAATGAGCAAATTCTGTGAGATTCTGCGCTTTATACTGGATTCCATTTAGTCAATTTCGTGATTCCGTTTGCATTTTCAACATTGCAGAAATCACAGGGCCCTACATATCTCAGTCCTATTTTTACCTCCGCCAAGGGTGAGGCAATGTTTTCGGTCGCATTTTTATGTCGTTCTGTCTGTGGACAACATTACTCAAAAACTTGTGGACAGATTGTCATGACATTTTTACAAATGTGGGTACTGGGCCAAAGAACACACCATTAAATTTTGGTGATGTTCCAGATCACGATGCGGATACAGGAATTGTTTTTCTTTTAACACTCTGAGACCGGCAAAGCTGTGATGCTTTCACAGGACTTCTGTAAAAAACAGTGAGCTGGATTGGACAGCACGGACTTCAAACTTTATAAAAGTAATGTTAAAACCACATTTAATGATGAATAATTTTTTGCCATAATATGCACATTTACAAAACGTTTTGTGACCAGGAAGTGTGTGACTGCACCATGAAATCTATTTTTCCCACTTCCTCAAACACACCACATTTCCCAAACAACCAGTCAAAACAGTTTGTCTCTACTAGGCTTGTAAACAGAGAGCTGCCGGGCCTCAAAGTTTGGAGACGGGGGGAGCCAGGAAGCACTTTATAAAGAGAGTCAAACCATTACAAACTCATACAAGGAGATAAAACAGACGTTTTACATGGTGAAATGTGACTGATGAAAACGTAGGAGCTTAATCCCACACCAGTTTGACCATGAATAACGTCGGGTGACGAGTCTGACTTTTTTTTTTCACATTGGACTCCACCAGAAGAAATCCCATCATACTGCTGCTTAAATGTTCACTACGTCAGAACTTATTCAGCAAATGTGTTTCCATCTCTGCTTTTGCACATTAACTCTTACAGGATGGAGGAAATTGGTCTTGGTGGAGGTTTGCACTCTGAGTGCTTCTAGTTCTTTATTGTTTCTACACACCTGAGAAATGTTTCCACATACCCGCTGTAATATGCTCACGTACCCCTGGTTGGGAAACACTGATGCCACGCTTTTTAAATACGAAGATGTTTTCTTTGATGTTTTTGTATTTGACAGATATGCAAGTCACAGGCACTTTAAAGGTAGTATACCCTTGAAGATATTTCATTTCTCATCTGAAAAGCTTTACTTTTAATGACAGATGGGGAGTTTCAAGCTTATAAGTCATAGTTCTGGTTTCACACAGCATATGGTGATTAAGCTTTGTGTTGTTGCATCTTTCAATAAACCCTGGTCGCAGTATATCTTCAGCTTCTGCCCTGATTAGCTTGCTGCTCGGGGGTCACATTGGAAGCAGTAACTTGTGTGAAGAGTYGGAAGAGTGACACACGGTGTGGAAGACCAACAACATCTCTAAAAAAGCAGTTAAGTTTTCCAGCTGCAGCTTGAAAGAAGCCTTTACCTGCCAGAAAAAACAGCTGTGGCATCAGGTTTACTGAGGAGGCAAGCAGCAGTGTGCATCACTATAGAGTTTGGAGACATTAAAGCTCATTCAGATTATTAACCATTTTGGGGCTAATCACTTTGTGTGTAGCTAACTGAAACTGCCAACAATTAGTCCTGATGCATCTCAGTAATCCAGGTAGAAAAAAATAAAAAAATAAGTAGTTCCTCTGGATGGTTCTTCTTTAGTGAAACGTTTCGTCTCTCCTCCAAGAGACTTCTTCAGTCTGATGAGTTTCAGGTGAACTCAGCCTTATAAGCACTGCCTACACATGGACAAGCAGGTTAGTCACATGCAAAAGTGGGCCATCGACTAACAATGTGCCCCATCACCTGACAAAGTCAGCCAATGACRCTCTATGAACAATAGAGCRAATCAAGCCTATTGTTAGTCGATGGCCCACTTTTGCATGTGACTAACCTGTTTGTCCATGTGGAGGTGTTCTGATGATCTGTGCTACCTCGTCAGATTTTGCTACCATAGTGCGGTTTGATAGTTAGATGTACTGTTGGTGCTACCAATCAAAATCTGCTGCTGTCATGTTTACAAAAATATCATCATCGGATAAAATTCTTTGAGTGACGGTGTTACTGACGTGTAAATTATATGTCCACAAGTCACCTTTCATAAACTGATAAGTGATGGTAAACAATGAGACTAATTTCTTGTTTACAGTATGGTAACACTATTTCAAATAGCAAACGAGCCTTTTATGTTAATATTTTTGAGTAACATAGCAGCTTAATTAAATAAAACTTAACGTAACAAAAAGAAACTTCTGCTGAGTAAGAAACATACGACGTAGCATTGGTCTGCGCTTGCGCATTTGCCACAAGGTAGGACGAATTGATGAGTAGCACAGATTGCCAGAACAGAGGCAGTGCTTATAAGGCTGAGTTCACCTGAAACTCATCAGACTGAAGAAGTCTCTTGGAGGAGAGACGAAACGTTTCACTAAAGAAGAAACCATCCAGAGGACCTACTTATTTTTTCTTTTTGATGCCAACAATTAGCCACYGTCGTAAAACTAAATCTGTGAGAGAAAACCCCGAACTCTGAGCCTGATGAAAAATGAAACACATTCAGGAAACAAAAAGGAAGTCCAGTTGTCTTTTCTTCAAGCACTTGGGTTTGCCATTTCCTGGATGACTGAGACTCTACAACACCCTTGGTTTGACTCAGGCACCTGTTTCCAATAAACAGTTGTAAAAGTGATGTACAAACTACTATAAACATTGGTTAAAACCATACCAGTAAAATGAAGCTGTTCCAACATGATCTCAGCCTCATCCTGTATTTAGAGACATTTAACAAAGATTCTAGTAATTGATTTAGAGTGCCAAGTTTTACTCAGCACTTTCTAATGGTTACTCTTACTGTACCTCCGAATGGCAGTKCACTACTTGATGTTTTTTGTTGATTGTACTGTTGGCCTGCAGTAAAAGCAGAGCTTGACTGAGTGACTTTGAGGAAAAAATAAAATTAAAATGAAGACCAACCGTAAGCAAAGTGGCAGGCCAGGCAGGAGGAATCAAACAGTCTGAAGTATTTGAAGGAAACTGAAATACTACTTGGCCCAGATGGGTGTTCGGGTGAAGAGCTACTCAGATTTATGGCAGTAAAGGTCTTTAAGAGCTTTCAGTTCTTCAATAAGAGTCTTGTTTTGGTTCTCCAGGACGGCCACTCTGTTCTCCAGACATTTAACATATTCTTTCTTCTTCCTGCGACACTCACGAGCTGCCTCTCTGTAAAAGGACGACACACAGTTGGCTTTCTTTCTTATGTTTTGTGTTGAGAAGTGGTATAAAACCTACGACTGAATGCCACAGCAAGACTGTTTAAGAAGGGAATCATAGGAAACACAATTCAAATATTTGTTTTAGACTTCAGAATTCTTCATAATATTTTAATTACATTAAAATATGTCAACACTTTTTCAGATTTGGATTCTGACTTGGTTTTTTTTGCAACTACAACGATGTTACTACKACCAAGAGTCGACCACCTGTCCTCTGGTCATACCTGTTCTTCATGAGGCGCACTTCCCTTTTTCTGGTCACCTCTTCCGTGGCACCCTGAGTAGGAAGGGCAGGCGAGGACGCCATGACCACTCCAGGGGTGATGGTGCTGGCGGGGGCTGCACGGATCTGATAGGCCTGGACATCCCCGGAGGTGGCTACAAGAGAAAGTGTGAGGAAATAAAAATGTCTCATGTTTCATTAAAAGTTGTTGTTGTATTTTTCAAAGAAAAGATGACAAACCAGACTGTGCTGTCAACCAGTGTTGTATAAAGTACCACAAAGTGATACTTGAGTAAAAGTACAAGTATCTTACCAAAAAATTACTTTGGTAAAAGTTAAAGTCTCCTTTAGGAATATTACTTGAGTAAAAGTATTAAAGTATCTGATTAATTTTATTACTTAAGTACAAAAAATATCAGATACTTTGACTTTTAATAATTAAGTACCAAAAAAATCCGATACTTTAAATACTTTTACTCAAGTAATATTCCTAAAGGAGACTTTGACTTTTACCAAAGTAATTTTTCGGTAAGATACTTGTACTTTTACTCAAGTAAT
>NW_013954073.1:0-528 GCF_001266775.1 Austrofundulus limnaeus
TACTCCCTACACACTCCTCCCTATACACTCCTCCCTCCTCCCTACACTACTCCCTACACACTACACCATCCTCCCTACACACTACACCCTCCTCTCTACACACTCCTCCCTACACACTCCTCCCTACACACTCCTCCCTCCTCCCTACACTACTCCCTACACACTACACCATCCTCCCTACACACTACACCCTCCTCCCTACACACTACACCCTCTTCCGTACACACTACACCCTCCTCCCTACACACTCCTCCCTCCTCCCTACACTACTCCCTACACACTACACCATCCTCCCTACACACTACACCCTCTTCCGTACACACTACACCCTCTTCCGTACACACTACACACTCCTCCCTACACACTCCTCCCTATACACTCCTCCCTCCTCCCTACACTACTCCCTACACACTACACCATCCTCCCTACACACTACACCCTCCTCTCTACACACTCCTCCCTACACACTCCTCCCTATACACTCCTCCCTCCTCCCTACACTACTCCCTACACACTACACCATCCTCC
>NW_013954073.1:1158-2683 GCF_001266775.1 Austrofundulus limnaeus
CTCCTCCCTACACTACTCCCTACACACTCCTCCCTACACACTCCTCCCTACACTACTCCCTACACACTCCTCCCTACACACTCCTCCCTACACTCCTCCCTACACACTCCTCCCTACACACTCCTCCCTACACACTCCTCCCTCCTCCCTACACACTACACTCCCTGTGAAGGCCCCTCACAGCTGAACTGAACTGAGTCCCCACCCTCCGTGGGCACACACAAACAGAGTGAGGAGTGGGTAGTGGGTAGTGGGTAGTGGGTAGGGTCAGGGTGTAGCCACTGGTTGGTAAAGGCCCATCCAGTCAATTAGCTGCAGCGGCCATCTGGAATTGGCTCAACTCAAATGTGCCTAGAAACATTTAGTCTGATAATGAAGAATGAGTCACTGGACTCAGGTCCATGGTCTGAAGAACCTCAGAACCTTCAGAACCGGTCCCACTCTCAGACCTATTGCTTTTATTTTAGGGGGCCGAGGTGGCCCCAGCCTCATGAAGAGGAGTGGTACCAGTCTGGAGTGAACTGGACTCACAGGTCCTGAGCCTTCGAGCCACGTTGAGAAAAGTTCCTCAGTGGGATTAAAGAACAGAGAGCAGGGTGAGAGGAACCCCACCAGAGACCTGTAGTGGGTCACAGACCACTGATGATGATGATGATGATGATGATGATGATGATGATGCAAACTGGCATTGTTCCAAACTACCCTGAACTTTGACCTGTCCTCTCCAGTCTGACCCTCAGAGAGGAGACCCTGCAGAGAGGGTTTAACAGGAAGTTCTGGACTGGATGAAAGGAGGAGGTTCACCAGAACAACCGTCTGATGGACGTGTGGAAATACGACAGATTTTACAACGAGGGAGAATTTGAAGTCTGATCTGAGAAATGTACTAAAGTAAATGAGTTTAATTGTAATATTAGTATTATTGTTATTATTAATATAGTAAAAATATTCTAAATGACTCAGCACCACAATGAACACTGTTCCATCACCATGTGTTGGATTAGTGTCACTTCACAGAGGAGGGAGGGTGAGCCAGAGAGGGAGGGCAGTGATGATGTCATCAGGAGGAGGAGGAGGAGGAGGAGAGCATCCTTCATCATACGGAGAGGCAGAGAGAGGAGAGAAAACATCGAGGCAGAAATAAAACAAAGGAGGAGAAGAAGCTGATGAGAGGAGGACAGAAAAGAGACAGACAGAGAGAGACAGAGGGACAGGACGAGGGACAGGACGAGGGACAGGACGAGGGACAGGACGAGGGACAGGACGAGGGACAGGACGAGGGACAGACAGAGGGACAGACAGAGGGACAGACAGAGGGACAGACAGAGGGACAGACAGAGGGACAGGACAAGGCTGAGTGTTGGTACCGGAT
This sequence comes from Austrofundulus limnaeus, assembly GCF_001266775.1. Classification (NCBI taxonomy): domain Eukaryota; kingdom Metazoa; phylum Chordata; class Actinopteri; order Cyprinodontiformes; family Rivulidae; genus Austrofundulus; species Austrofundulus limnaeus. The sequence goes on from NW_013954073.1 coordinate 2,531, forward strand.
CAGCTGACTGGATCTGACTGTGGGGAGGGCGGAGCCATGATGGGCAAAGATTACACGTTGGCCATCATCATAGTGAACTATGACGGTGAGACACACACACACACACACACACACACACACACACACACACACACACACACACACACACACACA
>NW_013954073.1:2693-3899 GCF_001266775.1 Austrofundulus limnaeus
CACACACACACACACACACACACACACACACACACACACACACACACACACACACACACAGATACACACACTTGTCTTTCTGTCCTCATCAGGACTGTGTCATAAGATGAGACTTTAGTTTTTATTTTAAAACACATCACTGAGGTGAAGGTGAAGAGGAGGAACCAGAAGAACCAGTTCATGGACTGTGTTCAGTGGAAACATCTCACAGGTCTGATGGAAGACAGAATGAGGACTTCAGGTAGTTTCTGAGTAGAAACTGGTCCCAGCAGTTTGAACTGCAGTCAGACAGGCAGCATCCCTGGAGGGTCTCCTAAAGCAGACTGGTCCTGGGTGACATGAGATCCATGAGACCCACATGAACAGAAGACAACAAGGACCCACTGGAACCCACCTGGAGCCACACAGGAAGTTTTAGGATTGTTGAAAACACAGAACATTTCAGGTACTTTAAAGACCTGAAACACTGGAGACAGCCTGAGCCAACAGGATTTAAACAGATTTAAATATTTCTGAGTTTTGTTGAGCACAGAGTGGTGATGAATCAGGACAAAGTTTCTGTTGCTCCTGTGTGAGGCTCACAGACCTGCAAATCCTCCTGCCTCACAGGAAACGGTCCTCTCTGCTGAGCTGATACTTTCCTCCATCGGCTGATTCAGCAGCTCRTGTGTCCGAGGCTTCATTAATTATTCAGAGCCTCTTCGGTTTCATGTCTTCCTGTTCAGGAGTTATAAACCCTCCTGATTCCTCCTGATGAACACTTTGTACCGACATCAGCCCAAACTGTAGTGGCTCCGACATGTTGGCTTCAATCTGTCCAACAGGATGTTTGTGAAGGMCATCATCAGCTTCACGGGCAGGTACGACCTAGTGGGGACCATTGTTGGCATACACACCTATTTGTGGGGACCAACTGGTGCATATGAGGACCTACGCCTAATCCCCACTGGGAAATACCGGTGGAAGGATGGGGGTTAAGTTTAGGACTGTGTGGCTGTGAACTGAGTTTAGATCAGGTTTAGAGTCAGGTAGGTACCTGTGAGGTTAGGGTTAGAGTCAAGTAGGTACCTGTGAGGTTAGGGTTAGAGTCAGGTAGGTACCTGTGAGGTTAGGGTTAGAGTCAGGTATGTACCTGTGAGGTTAGAGTCAAGTAGGTACCTGTGAGGTTAGGGTTAGAGTCAAGTAGGTACCTGTGAGGTTAGGGTT
>NW_013954073.1:4566-7631 GCF_001266775.1 Austrofundulus limnaeus
CTACAGAGGGGATCAGGTCTTTAGTGCTCCTGAGGTCCAGGCTGGTCTACAGAGGGGATCAGGTCTTTAGTGCTCCTGAGGTCCAGGCTGGTCTACAGAGGGGATCAGGTCTTTAGTGCTCCTGAGGTCCAGGCTGGTCTACAGAGGGGATCAGGTCTTTAGTGTTCCTGAGGTCCAGGCTGGTCTACAGAGGATATCAGGTCTTTAGTCAGCCTGAGGTCCAGATTGGTCCACAGAGGGGATCAGGTCTTTAGTGTTCCTGAGGTCCAGGCTGGTATACAGAGGGGATCAGGTCTTTAGTCAACCTGAGGTCCAGATTGATCCACAGAGGGGATCAGGTCTTTAGTGTTCCTGAGGTCCAGATTGGTCCACAGAGGGGATCGGGTCTTTAGTGTTACTGAGGTCCAGACTGGTATACAGAGGGGATCAGGTCTTTAGTGTTCCTGAGGTCCAGGCTGGTATACAGAGGGGATCAGGTCTTTAGTGTTCCTGAGGTCCAGGCTGGTATACAGAGGGGATCAGGTCTTTAGTGTTACTGAGGTCCAGGCTGGTATACAGAGGGGATCAGGTCTTTAGTCAACCTGAGGTCCAGATTGATCCACAGAGGGGATCAGGTCTTTAGTGTTCCTGAGGTCCAGATTGGTCCACAGAGGGGATCGGGTCTTTAGTGTTGAGGTCCAGGCTGGTCTACAGACGGGATCAGGTCTTCTTAGTGTTTTGATTTTTACAGTTTATCTGAATTTGTCTGAAGTTCAGTTTTTACTTTGTGTTTGTTGTTGTTTATTGATTTTAAATCCAGTTGATTTGACCTGGAACTCTTCTTCTGTGGTATTTCATCAGGAGGAAGCAGCAGAGGAGAGTCCTGAGGCAGAGACTGAAGGAGCCGAGGAGAACAGGTATCAGTTCTTATAAAAACATCCAACTTTGAAMCTTTTTCTAAAMCCATCCTGAAGATCCTGATCCTCAGACAGAACCAGGACCTTTGACTCAATCAGTGAAGATCCAACTCCTGAAGACTCAGTTATAGTCKCGCTCCGGTACTCACGCAGGGCGCGCACCTTCCCCAGAGCTGGAGGTGTTTACACTTGGAGCTCATTGCAGATTTCTCCAAAAGGACACGTGGAAGTACACTTTATAACTTGTGAAATGTTGTAAATAGGGGCGTAACTATTTGAGCGGTGAGCGCAGGTTTTGCAGAKTTACAAARTTTCAGAGGTCCACGACCACGTGCCGGGACACCATGCAGGGTCAACGCAGGGGTGGGGATGCTGCGATCGCRTCACTTTTAACGCTCACGCCCAGTGCAACACATCACCTGTAAACCAGACTTTATGGACTACTTTAGAAGCTTAAAGCTCTCCTTAGGACCAGCTGGCAGCTCGTCTCCTGGTCCTCCATGATCCTGTCCTGGACCCCGGACCTGGACCATGACACAGGGCTGCAGGAGCTCTGAGCCAGCTCATTAACCATCCTAGTTGGTTGGTTACTGTTTCCTCAGGAAGAGGTTTTCAAACTGAAACTACAAATCACACACACACACATTCCTGTATTCCTGCAAACTGAGGACTCTGTGGTCTGTCAGTACTTATCAGGACATTTTGTTGTTTAGTTTTTATACATTTAAAAAAATATTTTATTTTTCCTTCAGGTCTTCTTGGCATGAAGACTTTCTCACCAGCCATGGTCCTGACTCAAAGGTAAGACTGAGATTATGTCAACATACACGTGTTTAAATCTCAAAAATATTTTAAAGTGATTCTGTCAGGAAAATTCCTCCTCTTCACCCAGATTTATTCTGGTACTTTAATCTGCTCTAATCTCTCTCTGTCTCTCTGCCACAGTTTTATTAATCTGCTTTAATCTGTGTTTGCAGTGTTTCGCTGTGCGTTCTCTGGGCTGGCTGCAGGTGGAGGAGGAGGACCTTTCCCCCGGTCGCAGCAGTCTGGCTGTCAGTAASGTCATCCAGCAGCTGTCTCACTGCAGCAGCCCTGAGCAGAGAGACAGGTCTGAGGCCTGGGGGGAGGTGAGAGTCCTCTGCTGTCCCCAGTGGCAGGACACAGTAACTGCAGCCGAGTTTCAGGAAAAAAATATTTGATGTGTTTCTGCACGTCTCAGCTCGGTCAGATGTTATGATGTAGCAACGTAAAACAGGACGTTATTCATCAAATCTGTTTTGGATCTGTTCCTTCTGCAGGGTCGGGAGATGATGCTGGTTCTGAAAAAAGACACCTTGACCCTGTTGGACCCGTTAGACCACACACCCCTGCACTGTCAGCCAATCATCAACATACGTGTGTGGGGGGTAGGCTGCAACAACGGACGGTGGGCCAATCACAGTTGTCTTCTGTTAGCCAATCACAGAGCAGTTCGCTGGCAGCCAATCACAGAGTAGTTCGCTGAAAAGTCAGAGAAAAAGAGGCTGTGTTGGAAATGTTCACTGAACCTTAAATATACTAAAATAAAATGAATATTACTGTAATAATTTCTGTACAGAACAGCTGTTTTCTGAACCTGTGTGTAAATAATGTAAACAATCTGCAGAGTGTTATAACACCTGGAACAGTGATTGTTTTATGTTATTTACAGCCTGTTTTTAATCATATTTCATATTTTTTAATAAAAATCTCTATGCAGCTCAGAGGAGGATCAGAGACTCATTTTAAAATCTGAAAATCACAATCCTGAGCTGAAGATCTTAGCATTATTTGTCCTGCTGTGTCGGCTCAGCTGCATGTGCATGTTTATAGTTTTACCTGCAAACATCAGACTCACCTGCAGCTGCTGGAAARAGAGGTCCACCCTAAAGAGTCTTTACGCTAGGCTAATCTAAACTCACTCATCACACCTGCTTCAGTGGTGCTGCACGCTGAGTCATCAAACTTAAACTCACCTCTGTGTTTATTACCTGTCAGTCACACTAACTGTCACTTTCTGTGTCTTTGCCACGCCCACCCTCACCTGTGCAGGGACAGGTAAACTGCTCTGCATCACAGTGACACCACACAGCTCCATCAGGATCAGGATCATTTATAAGTTTTACTGTTCAATAATCACCTGTTCTACCT
>NW_013954073.1:8424-12043 GCF_001266775.1 Austrofundulus limnaeus
GCACTACATGAGATGTGTTCAAAGGTGAGCAAGACAGAACACCTGAAGTGACTCGATTAATGAGGTGTAGAGTCTGAACACCTGAAGTGACTCGATTAATGAGGTGTAGAGTCTGAACACCTGAAGTGACTCGATTAATGAGGTGTAGAGTCTGAACACCTGAAGTGACTCGATTAATGAGGTGTAAATGAATTCAGTCATACAGAACTAGTATGATAGTATAATAGTCGTATTGATCTTTAAGCAGCTACAGTAAAGGTGTGTCCATACAGTAGGGGGCCTTGCAGCACATTTCTGYCAATCAGAGGCTGTTTTGATACTTTCCTACAGATGATGACTGAGAAGACGCTAATGAGGCCATCCCGCTCTCTGACTATGGAGAGTATCTCACCTGAAGACCTGCCCAGACAAGGTGASTCACCTGTTTTCACTCCGATCAGCTGATCAGGTATTTGAACCATCCAGTACTGATTACTGCTTCCTCCTCCAGTGGAATTTCTGGAGGCCGTGCGGCAACAGGTCCAGAAGTTCGAGGTCCAGTACATTGGGAACYTGCCAGTGTCCAGAGCAATGGGTAAGGACAGAGACACACCTGTTATACCTGAGTCCATCCTCAGAGGGTTCTAGTAGGACATTCTGTGGTTATCTCCAACTGATGCTCAGTCAGGAACCCATCACATCAGGGTTCTCTTAGGGTCTGGGATTCCCCTCAGGACCAGGGAATCTCTCTAGATAAGGGTTCCCCTCTTRCCAATAGGTACTCTAAGACCCAGGGTTCTCTTCTGGGTTAAGGGACCCTAAGGCCCAGGGCTCTTCCAAGGCCAAAAGTTCCCTTCTACATTAAGGGTATCATAAGACTTAGGGTTCTCCTGAAGCCCAGGGTTCTGCTAAGACTCAGCACCGCCGTCTGGGCTAAGAGTACGCTAAGGCCCGCCCTCAAGGCCCAGGGTTACCCTCTAGATTAAGGGTACCTTAAAGCTCAGGACTCTCTTAAGGMCCAGGTTTCCCCTCTGGGCTAAAGGCACCCTAAGTCCCAGGCTTCTCTTTTGGGCTAAGAGTGCCCTAAGGCCCAGGGCTCTCCTAAGGTCTAGGGTCCCCTCTCTGACCTAAGGGTACCCTAGGCCCAGGGTTGTTCTGAAGGTCAGGGATCTCAGGGCAAGGAATAAACAGYATCTTGGGAACTGTTCTGGGATGCATTGTTGCAGATTTTTGGCCTTATTATATTTCTTCTTATGGGAGAAAGAAAATCTAAATTTAGACTGAAAAAAAACAACAGAGCATCTATAAACCAGTAGTTCCTCTGCAGTCAGTGACCAGAAGAGGATAATCACATGTAGACCAGTTTCCTGAGTACTGGAGAGGGACGGTGAAGGGGAYCCTCTGAATCTGAAGTATATTTTTGAAAGATGAATAAGGTGATGAGTTGAATTATTTTATAACCCTGATGGAAACCCACCTAAAGGAGGTCCTCTGTGTGGCTGAGTGTTCCCAGGAGTACGCAGATGGAACCAGATCAGGACTGGGGTCTGAAGTTCTGCATCTCATTCAGATAAAGGTATGTTTTGCTGCAGGTATGGAGGTGTTAAACAGAGCCATAGAAAGCATCATGAACTCAACAGACCAGGATGACTGGGAGCCGACGGTGATCCATGTCACAGATAAAGTCCTGTCTCTGTGGAAGGGGGAGGTAATGTCCTCATCACAGTGATGCTCAGGTCAGAGTTCATCGCTGCTGTTTTTAATCCACCTGCTCTGCTCCTAGCAGGACGGTGATGAGCCCCTGTGGGAGTGTCAGGTACGCTTCCTCACCTTCCTTGGTGTCGGCCATGACAGCCACACCTTTGCCGTGATCGTTGATGGCGGCACACAGCAGTTTGARTGTCACGTGTTCTGGTGTGAACCTGATGCAGGAATCATCTCCGAGGCTGTCCAGGCTGCGTGTATGGTGAGGAGAAACAATATGTAGTTACCTTACAGGAAATGGTTAAAAACATTAGACTGTGCAGGTTTTCATTTGGTTTCTATGTTCCATGTCTGCAGAATTAACTCCAAAGTTATTCTGTCAGGTTCAGTTTGTTCTGCTGACTCGTTGTGCTGTTACCTGTCTAGGTCTGGTGTTTTATGCATTTCAAACTAAAAAAGGACTTGTTTACAGAAATGTCTGTTAAAACATTTTCACATTTTTCTACCTGGTTGAGTCTAAATGTTGTCRCCCCCTGCTGGTGGCTGACCTCAGTCCTCTTCTCCCATCAGGTCCAGTACCAGAAGTGTCTCGTGGCTCAGACTCCACCTCCCAGAACCAAATCCTGGTGTGCGACCCAATCAAAAGTCAAACGAGCCAATTCGATGGATGGAGCCGCCTTCCCTCCACTCACATCTCGTTACCATGGCAGCAGTATTGGTGGCAGCAGCACTGCCTTGATGACGACTTCAAAGAGCAGCAGTGTCAGGAAGGGTATGATGGCGTTTTTTGAAACTTTCCGCAACAAACAAACTGCTACCTCCTAATGATGGGGGCGGGGCCATCACAGTCATCACCAGGCCAGTATCTGATTGGCTTGTGGCTCAGATAGTCTGACATTATGGTCCATGGTCCTGTAGAGGCTCACCTGAGCCGGAGACGTCAGCCTCACTTTGTGGGCACTGCAGAACTTGTCAGCATGAATGAATGTCTGCAGATCAATCAGAGCAATCAACACTGATNTCAGCATGAATGAATGTCTGCAGATCAATCAGAGCAATCAACACTGATCAGTAATTGGACCCTGGATCAATACCTGGATTATAGATCAGTAACCAAAACATGGATCAATACCTGGACCATTAATCAATACCTGGATCATAAATCAATAAACATACAATGGATCAATACCTGGGACATAGATCAGTAACTGGATCGTGGATCAGTACCTAGATCATGGATCAATAACTAGATCATTAATCAGTACCTGGATCATTGATCAAAAACTGGATCATCGATCAGTAACCGAAACATGGACAAATACCTGGACCATAGATCAATACCTGGACCATAGATCAATAACTGGACCATAGATCAATACCTGGACCATAGATTAGTAATTGGATCATAGATCAGTAACTGGACCATAGATCAGTAACTGGACCATTGATCAGTAACTGGACCATTGATCAGTAACTGGACCATAGATCAGTAACTGGACCATAGATCAATACCTGGACCATATATCAGTAACTGGACCATAGAGCAATACCTGGACCATAGATCACTAACTGGACCATAGATCACTAACTGGACCATAGATCACTAACTGGACCATTGATCAGTAACTGGACCATTGATCAGTAACTGGATCATAGATCAGTAAGTGGATCATAGATCCATACCTGGACCATAGATCAGTAACTGGATCATAGATCAGTAACTGGACCATAGATCACTAACTGGACCATTGATCAGTAACTGGACCATAGATCAATACCTGGACCATAGATCAGTAACTGGATCATAGATCAATACATGGACCATAGATCAGTAACTGGACTATAGATCAGTAACTGGACCATTGATCAGTAACTGGACCATAGATCAGTAACTGGATCATAGATCAGTAACTGGACCATAGATCAATAACTGGAC
>NW_013954073.1:14099-16415 GCF_001266775.1 Austrofundulus limnaeus
GCAGTAATCTGTCCGTCCATCAGTAATCTGTCCGTCCAGCAGTAATCTGTCCGTCCATCAGTAATCTGTCCGTCCATCAGTAATCCATCAGGAAAGCAGAGAAGTTCTTCAGCTGGAGGTGAGTCCTTGTTTTGTTCCAACAGATGGTTTCAGAGCAGGATCATCTCTCTGATGAWAACTTAACAAGCTGATCTGTTGATTGGTTAACAAGCTGCAGCTGATTAAAGTCAGCAGCTGAAAACTGACAAGAAACAAGTCTTTCAAAATAAATGTCAACAAAAAGAGGTCCTCTTACAATCTTTACTGGAGTTTTAAACTTTACATCAACAGGTTCATTTAGACGTTCCTGTTTTACTGATAATTACACAGCTAACTAACAGCTAACAGCTAACTAACAGCTAACAGCTAACTAACAGCTAACAGCTTGTCTGGAAAGCTACTCTGGTTAAAACTTCTGAAAGCTTTGATGAAATCTGTTGATGAGTATGTAAATAAAAACATGTAAACAACAAGCATCATGTCTGTTTGGAACTAAAAGCTACATTTTGTGATGTTTCTGCAGCTGAAGCTGAAGCAGTTTAACTGAAACAAAGAGTTGGTCAGCAGAGTTGACAATCAGCTGGTTGTCCCCTGGTTGAAAACTTCTATTAGATTAGAGCTGGAATGAAGCAGCTGACCAGGCATTAGACCGAGCCCTGACTGTGACTATTCACAGGAAAACTGTTTGTTTTTTTATAAACCCARAGTTTACCATGAGGCTGACAGAAACATGATGATACTCATCATTTAAAGTTGTTGTTCTTAAAGAGAAGTAATAATTATTTCCATCCATCAGATGAGTGAGCAGCCTCCTCCGTATCGTCTGTTCTTCCCTGAAGGAACTGCACCACCAATGTTTCCTTCAGGTTTGTTGAGCAAACATTTGGACATTTGATCTTTTATCTGTTTCTTTAAACATGAACCAATAAATCTGCAGACTTTTTATTCTTTTACATTTAGCACAATATTTCTGTAAAACTCAGAGGAGTTTGATCATGTGACTTCCTGTTTCCTCCCAGCTTTCAGCCCGGCGCCTGCCTTCTTCCCAGGCTCAGCCTATCAGGTACCCACAATGCACTGCTGCAGCTTCCAGTCTGACAGAGGTCACATGACTGCAGCAGCTCAAACCTGCGTTCAGTACATCATAAACAATTAGTTGAACAGAAAACTTTAATCTGAAGAACAACTTTATATATTTTTATTAATAAAACCAGGGTTTGGGAAAAATTACACTCTAAACGATCCAACATATAACAGGAAGATCCAACCCTGCATTATAAAACATGCTAATTAAAATAATAATACAAACTCATTTAAAACAGCTTTTATCRCTTCCTCAGTCCTTCACAGGAGATCAAACCTTCTACCATCCAGGACCTGCAGGTCAGCATGGGACCCCAATGATGCCATCAGGTTACCATGGAGACCAACATAGTGACAAAAACCTACCAAAACACCCAGGTGAAAGCTCCACCCACACAGCTGCTGCAATTTTATCTGTACTGATGATGTCATTGTTTANGTTTACAGTTGGGGGCGGAGCCTAAAACATAGCACAGCCACTAGGGGGCGCTGCTGCTTTGCAGCTTCAACTTCCTTCTTCTAGGCCTGTGTCTAGTTCTTCATGGACTTTAAATGTAATGTTCCACGGWTACAGCTGTTTGATCTTATCAGAGCCCCGCCCACAGTGACTCACCAGCTGCCTTCTGATTGGCTGAAGCTTCTGCAGGTTTCAAGTTGTTGAGGATAAACAGTTACTTTTGTTTGTTTGTAAATAACAGTCAACACTTTGGCACAAAAGAAATGATGTCATGTATAAATTATAATAAAACCTTCTTCCTGAAGTTTATTTGAATGTTTTTTTATTTAAATTTATATGAACATTTCTGATTCAAGCATCATGTGACCAAAACCAGAACGTCAGTTTGGTTTTAAAAAAGAGAGAAATGAAGTGAGGAACAGAGAGGAAGAGGAGGAGGAGGAAGAGGCCATCCCACTGGACTCACTCTGCCCTTCAGCTGCTGTCAGCATCTCATCAGTCCCTCAGTCCGTCCACGATCGCCTCATCTGTCCGTCCATCAGTAATCTGTCCGTCCATCAGTAATCTGTCCGTCCATCAGTAATCTGTCCATCCATCAGTAATCTGTCCGTCCATCAGTAATCTGTCCGTCCAGCAGTAATCTGTCCGTCCATCAGTAATCTGTCCGTCCATCAGTAATCTGTCCGTCCATCAGTAATCTGTCCGTCCATCAGTAATCTGTCCGTCCAGCAGTAATC
>NW_013954073.1:21134-22633 GCF_001266775.1 Austrofundulus limnaeus
GGGACCGTCTGGTCCAGCTGGTGCTGCAGGGACCGTCTGGTCCAGCTGGTGCTGCAGGGACCGTCTGGTCCAGCTGGTGCTGCAGGGACCGTCTGGTCCAGCTGGTGCTGCAGGGACCGGCCCAGCTGTGCTGTAATTAGACGTCAGACCCAGAAGGGGAAGCTGAACTGGGTGGGACTTTGAGACTTCCTGTCAGAGCAGAATGTGGTCCCAGCAGCTGCTTGTTTGAAGTTCAGATGATGATGATGATGATGATGGTGGTGGTGCTGCTCTTCGCTCTGCTCTCAGGTAGCTTCTGATTGGTTGTGTTGATGAAACTAACTTTGTTTATTGTCCTGATGCATCTCAGTAATCCAGGTAGACAAATCAAAGAGACAGAATGAGTMGGTCCTCTGGATGTTCTTCTTCAGTGAAACGGTTTGTCTGTCCTCCAAGAGACTTCTTCAGATGAAATGTTTCAGAAATGGTCCAGAGGACCCACTTTGATTTGTCTTTTATTTCTAATTATTTGACTGAACTTTAGACGGTCAGTTATTTTGTACAGCAGCTCAGTTTGAGATGAAGCACAGGGGAGGGGTCTGCAGGTAGACCTGCAGACCTGCAGACCTGCAGACCTGCAGCAGATAAACATCTAATGAGGAAACTCTTCTGTTCAGTTTGTCTCTGATTGATCTTCTTGTTTCTCTGACGTACAGGCGTTGGCCCAGCCTCACCCCTGCAGCTAGTAATACTCAGATCTGTAGAAACATAGAGGACAGTGGTCCTCCTGCTGCTGAACCTGTGTCTCTGTGTGGACAGGTGCTGGATGTGACAGCAGGACAGCTGTTGGACAAACGGGTCAGATGGTCATTCTACCCTGTCAATATGACACAAACCATCATGGCGTGGCAAAAGCTTGTTGGGTTAAAGGAGATTTACCCAAATGGGGCGAATGTGGCTCAAATCATCTGATCTTTACAGACGGACACAAAGTAACATCCAGAACCTCCAACAGGTACCAGTTACTGAGTCAGATGGATAAAGGAGACGTGTCTCTGACCATCCTGAACCTGACAGAGGAAGATGGAGGAACATACAGCTGCAGAGTGGCGATATCTGGACCGTTCAATGATATAAAACAATGTATCAGTTTGACTGTTGTAAAAGGTAAGAAATATATGAAATTATAAATTATATTCTGTGATTTGAACAAGTTAACTGTAGAAAGAACTGAATCTGTTAAAGAGCACTAACCCTGTTCAGTGAAGGAGGGGTGATGTTGACCTCAACCTGTGATGTCATCAGGAGGTGGGAGGAATCCTCCTCAACCCCACCGGCATGTTTTCTCTGGAGGAAGCAGAGTCTGAGGTCTTCAGGGTTGGTCTGTCCATAACTGGAGCTGAGGTGGTTAAAGCTTCGAGGTGGCACGGCTCCAGGGGTGGACCAGGTCTGTCCTGATGTGGGGTGGTCTGGGAAGGGCTCCAGGGGTGGACCAGGTCTGTCCTGATGTGGGGTGGTCT
>NW_013954073.1:22904-26838 GCF_001266775.1 Austrofundulus limnaeus
TTGGAAGGGCTCCAGGGATGGACCAGGTCTGTCCTGATGTGGGGTGGTCTTGGAATGGCTCCAGGGGTGGACCAGATCTGTCCTGATGTGGGGTGGTCTTGGAAGGGCTCCAGGGATGGACCAGGTCTGTCCTGATGTGGGGTGGTCTTGGAAGGGCTCCAGGGGTGGACCAGATCTGTCCTGATGTGGGGTGGTCTTGGAAGGGCTCCAGGGGTGGACCAGATCTGTCCTGATGTGGGGTGGTCTTGGAAGGGCTCCAGGGGTGGACCAGGTCTGTCCTGATGTGGGGTGGTCTTGGAAGGGCTCCAGGGGTGGACCAGGTCTGTCCTGATGTGGGGTGGTCTTGGAAGGGCTCCAGCTTTGGACCAGATCTGTCCTGATGTGGGGTGGTCTTGGAAGGGCTCCAGGGGTGGACCAGGTCTGTCCTGATGTGGGGTAGTCTTGGAAGGGCTCCAGGGGTGGACCAGTTCTGTCCTGATGTGGGGTGGTCTTGGTTGACATGCCTTGGCAACATCATGGACATTGGGGACACAGTTCCATTGGACCAGCAGACTGAGGTGGTGGTCCTCTCTTCAAAGAAGGTGTGTTCTAACCACAGGGGCGTCACTGTCCTTAGCCTCCAGGTGAGGTCTGTTCAGGGGTACAGGAGAAGAGAGTCCGATCGATGGTCCAAACTCAGATTCTGGAGGAACAGCCGTGGAACACTGGACCCACTCTTTACCCTCACTACAGTCCTCCAGGGGTCATGGAGGTTTGCTAATCCAGTCTACATGTGTTTCATGGACTTGGAGAAGGTGTTTGACTGTGTTTCTTGAGGTACACTGTGGGGATTGTGGGTCTGTTGGTCTTCAGTCCTGATATAAGCGGTGTGAGGGTTTGTTTCAGTGTCAGCAGAGAGTCGGACCTACTGAGGTTCTACAGAACTGCTGGAGTGGGCCAAGACCACGTGACCATGCTTTTCCATTGAAGGTCCAGTCCGGTTCCAGTGGGTGTGTTTTGGGTGGTTGGTAGAGGTGGTTTTGGGAGTTTTTTTGAAAAAAGTTAATGCGCAAAATCAGAGATGGTAACACATTTGATGAATACCTTTTGAAATTTTAAAATTTTGTTAAAAAATTAGAATTAAAGTTGGATGGGAACAGGACTAATGTCACTGCTGCAATTGAAAAAAATGGTGTCTCGAGTTGTTCTTGTAAAGGCAGCAACCAGTGACTCCACCTCCTAGCCAATCAGTGACGAACAGTGTTCTGACGTCACATTTTGGTGTCAACTGGGGCCGCTTGGAACCACAATGAAGTAGGTACTAAAAAAGTGCCGGTTCCATGAATCTGGCCTAATGGAAATGGTTTGGAACCGTACCAAACCGTATCGACACTACACTAAGTGGCACTAGTGGAAAAGGGGCACATGTGATCTACTGTACAAACTACAGGACTGAGCAGAACAGCTTGTGGCAGCATGGTAGCTCAGTGGTTAGCGCCAACGCCTCACAGCAAAAAGGTCCTGGATTTGATCCCCATTTTGGACCTGGGGTCTTACTGTGTGGAGTTTGCATGTTCTCATTGTGCTTGTGTGGGTTTTCTCCGTGTACTCCAGTTTCCCCCACCCCTCAAAAACATGTATGATAGGTTGCCTCCAGGCCTCCCTTAAAGAAGCCAAGGCTGAAGCTTACAGAAGTGGGAACAGGGCCTTGTACAACAAGACCAGGAACATACTGACTAATGCTGGATTCACACCGAACATGTTTTGAGCAGCAGGAGCAGCCAGTTTACATGCAAAGTCTATGATGGAGGCGTCTCTAGGGGTCTTGCGGTGCGTCTGGTCCATTTGGTGCGGTGTGCAAGGAAGTGTAAGGTGTGGCAGAGCATTTTCTGCACATGCGGTGTGGTCAAAGCAGCCGACGTCCGAGTTCAAAAGTCTGATCTTTCGCCACTCGACGCATCTTGACAACCAACCAAAGAGACTCATTTTTCCACGTGACAGTTTCCTGAATGTTGCCCACTAAACCGAAACAGGAGATCTTTAGCTGAAATGGACCGTCTGTCGTTTGTGTTCTGGCTGGAGATATCAGCACAGATGTGGGTCAGCAGCTCGTTAAACTGGTCGTGGTGTTAAACTGGGCTCAGGACAAAAAATAGTTTGTCAGCTCCTGGAGTGAAACTAACCGAACAAACCACCTCTAAATTATCTGGTGAAATAATCCTCTGCTGTGCGCAACGTTTGCTTGCTCTTTAGTAAATAAAACAAAGCAATTTTCTTTATTTTATCTTTATTTCATCCACCGAAGACAGAATGGAAAAAACCAAGACTCTCCTCCCTCTTCAGACACGGCTCTAGTCTCTGTCCCGGTTTGAACATAACGCATCCAACTTGAGGAGTTGGGAGATTTTTTGCTGCTCAAAACACGTTCGGTGTGAACGTACCATAAGGAGATGAGTGGTTAAAAAAATCTACTGTGAGAAGCCGAAAAACAGGTTTTCAGCAAACGACCCAGTATCAGTGTAGAGAGGTCTCTCTGACATCACTGATTATAGGATCTCACCCCACCCCCTGCTGCTGACAAAGGTCTGGTAGATGATCTGAATGACTTCTTTGTAGGTTTGAGAGGGACAACATCACACCTCTGACTGCTCCCCTACCTCCACCTCTGGTCACTCAGACCACACCTGTGAACCCAGAGGAGGACATCTTCACACCTCAACTCCATATCATCTCCCATCACACCACTGACTGAACCCCCACCTTTAGCCATCCAGGCTGCACCACTGATCCATGTGGAGGAGGTGAGTCGGCTTTTCCAGAGACAGAAGACCAGGAAAGCACCAGGCCCTGATGGTGTCTCCCCCTCCTGATTTAAAACCTGCACAGACCAACAAGCCCCAATCTTCACCACAATCTTCAATAAGTCACCAGAGCTGTCAGAAGTTCCCTCCTGCCTGAAACACCAGACAATCATCTCCATTCCAAAGAAGGCCACCATCAAGGAACTAAATGACTACAGACCTGTGGCTCTGAAATCTGTGGTGATGAAAACATTTGAACGGTTGGTGTTGGTGCACCTGAGGGAGGTCACAGGAGCCCCTCAAGGTTGTGTACTGTCACCACTGCTCTTCTCTCTCTACACCAACGACTGCACCTCCAGTGACCCTTCTGTTAAACTGAAGTATGCAGACGACACCACAGTCATTGGTCACATCAAGGACGGGGATGAGTCTGCATACTGGGTGGAGGTTGTGTTCTGGTGTTAAAAACATCCAGACACAAAAACAGCTTCTTCCTCCAGACCATCTCCCTGAGGAACAATTACAGACATCAGACCTGCTAACTAGTGCCTAACCTCCCCTTTTTACCACACACTCACCCTGTGTACGCTTACTGTACATAAAATGTATATACTACTTGTAYATAATCCACAGACTATAATGTTTATGTCTTATGTTATGTGCTTCAGTGTATAATGTATGTACATGGATTGGAAAGACAACATCTGCTGGAAACAAAATCCTTGTGTGTGTCAACACACTTGGCCAATAAAGCTGATTCTGATTCTGAAAAGAGATTTACAGTCTCAACAGAACTTTCCTGGTTAAATAACAGTAAATAAATAAAACGGCCAAGAGCCTGGATTTAGTTCACTGTATAGAAACATAGACGAAAACAAGACTGATGATGTCTAAAAACTGTTAATTCTTTAATAAATAATAAGAGTTAATTTAATCTGTCTAATGTCTAAATACTTCAGAAAACTCTGAGTCACTAACAGAACACAAACTGATTATTAACTGATCTGATGTTCAACTCCAGGTTCAACCACTGCACCACCGTCCAGTACCGAACCCAAGACGACAGCAACCAACCAGAGCACAGGTACTCCTCCTTACAGCAACCAATCAGAGCACAGGTACTCCTCCTTACAGCAACCAATCAGAGCACAGGT
>NW_013954073.1:31351-33088 GCF_001266775.1 Austrofundulus limnaeus
CAATCAGAGCACAGGCACTCCTCTTTACAGTAGCCAATCAGAGCACAGGCACTCCTCTTTACAGTAGCCAATCAGAGCACAGATACTCCTTACAGTGACAGGAGGAAGAGGAACAAACATTAAGCACTGAAAAAGGGGCGTGTCCTAATTTATTATTACTCTTTCAAAGTTTCTCTTCTTTTTACAACACACACGCACACACACACACACACACACACACACACACACACACACACACACACACATACACACACACAAATTTGTTGTCTTTTCTAGTCTTGTGGGGACCTTGCATTGTCTTCCATTTCTACAGCCTAACCCTGACACCCCCCACCCCACCCACACAAAACCAGCACAACCAGAACCACTGGTACCAGAACCAGTGGTAGCAGAACCAGTGGTAGCAGAACCAGTGGTAGCAGAACCAGTGGAGGCTGCAGGTCCATCTGAAGGCAACAGGCAGTGTTTTTTACACAAACTGATGTTTCCAGGAAATGATTTTATAACCCAGAATAGTTCTGGCTCTGGTTCTGAAAGGTTCTGTCTTTATTCTGCTGATGAAGCTCTTCTTTCACTTCCTGTCCCTGCAGGTCCCATGACCACAGAGGACATCCTGACTTCCTCTGCAGCCACCAACAAGTCCCCTGAGGTGAGAACCCATCAGAACATCTCGTCTGGTACCAGAACCACCAGCAGCTCTTTTAATCTTGTCATTAGTTCATCAAAGTATTTATTTACTGTAAAATTAACACACATCTGAAGCTACGGTCCTTCTGATCACTTTACCATGTCTGAGGTCAAAGTTCTGACGGGCCACAACTGACCCAGCTCACAGAGACCCTGTCAGACCAGATCCTGGTCCCCTGATTATTAATCTGTGTGTGTGTGTGTGTGTGTGTGTGTGTGTGTGTGTGTGTGTGTGTGTGTGTGTGTGTGTGTGTGTGTGTGTGATGGATCTGTAGGATCCCAGTCCACAGACAGGGATTCTGTGGTGTGTTCTGCTCCTGTTGGTGGTTCTGGTCTCTGCAGGAGGACTCTTCATCATCGGTGAGAAGAAAAACAGCAGAACATGAGCTAAAATCAGCAAAACATGAGCTAAAAGGAGCAGAACATGAGCTAAAATCAGCAGAACATGAGCTAAAATCAGCAGAACATGAGCTAAAATCAGCAAAACATGAGCTAAAACAGCAGAACATGAGTTAAAAGGAGCAGAACATGAGCTAAAAGGAGCAGAACATGAGCTAAAAGCAGCAGAACATGAGCTAAAATCAGCAGAACATGAGCTAAAATCAGCAGAACATGAGCTAAAATCAGCAAAACATGAGCTAAAACAGCAGAACATGAGTTAAAAGGAGCAGAACATGAGCTAAAAGAAGCAGAACATGAGCTAAAAGCAGCAGAACATGAAATAAAAGCAGCAGAACATGAGCTAAAAGGAGCAGAACATGAGCTAAAAGAAGCAGAACATGAGCTAAAAGCAGCAGAACATGAGCTAAAAGCAGCAGAACATGAGCTAAAAGCAGCAGAACATGAAATAAAAGCAGCAGAACATGAGCTAAAAGGAGCAGAACATGAGCTAAAAGAAGCAGAACATGAGCTAAAATCAGCAAAACATGAGCTAAAACAGCAGAACATGAGTTAAAAGGAGCAGAACATGAGCTAAAAGAAGCAGAACATGAGCTAAAATCAGCAAAACATGAGCTAAAACAGCAAAACATGAGCTAAAAGGAGCAGAAC
>NW_013954073.1:38539-41150 GCF_001266775.1 Austrofundulus limnaeus
CTGATGGACCTGGTGGGACTTGATGAACCTGGTGGGACCTGATGGACCTGGTGGGACCTGATGGACCTGGTGGGACTTGATGAACCTGGTGGGACCTGATGGACCTGGTGGGACCTGATGGACCTGGTGGGACTTGATGGACCTGGTGGACCTAGAGGGACTTGATGGACCTGGTGGGACCTGATGGACCTGGTGGGACTTGATGGACCTGGTGGGACCTGGGGGGACTTGATGGACCTGGTGGGACCTGGGGGGACTTGATGGACCTGGTTGGACCTAGAGGGACTTGATGGACCTGGTGGACCTAGAGGGACTTGATGGACCTGGTGGACCTATAGGGACTTGATGGACCTGGTGGGACCTGGGGGGACTTGATGGACCTGGTGGGACTTGATGAACCTGGTGGGACCTGATGGACCTGGTGGGACCTGATGGACCTGGTGGGACTTGATGAACCTGGTGGGACCTGATGGACCTGGTGGGACCTGAGGGACCTGGTGGGACTTGATGGACCTGGTGGGACTTGATGGACCTGATGGGACTTGATGAACCTGGTGGGACCTGATGGACCTGGTGGGACCTGATGGGACCTGGGGGGACTTGATGGACCTGGTGGACCTAGAGGGACTTGATGGACCTGGTGGGACCTGATGGACCTGTGGGGACTTGATGGACCTGGTGGACCTATAGGGACCTGATGAACCTGGTGGGACCTGATGGACCTGGGGGGACCTGATGGACATGTTGGGACCTGATGGACCTGGTGGGACCTGATGGACCTGGGGGGACTTGATGGACCTGGTGGACCTATAGGGACCTGATGAACCTGGTGGGACCTGGGGTCCTCAGTCTGATCTATCTTCAGGAGAACCAGCAGAACTTTAGTTTGTAAAGTTTTTATGTGTTTCTGTAATAAAAGTTTTTTGCTTCATTATTTTAACTTTACAGGAAGTTAAACATTGAAACTATCAAAATAAAGTTTTTTGTTTCATAAACCTTTATTTTGTATTTTCTTTCTCCGTCCGACTGAATGAGTGAAAGGTGTGGTTCTGTCAGAACTTCAAGACAAAAGGTTCTGCCTGAAGGACCGGGGACGACCCGGGACACACCTAAAGACTCACCTGTCCTGCAGCCAGTTTGTCAGGTTCTGTCGACCAATCAGAACGCTCGGATCAGATTCACCTTCCTCCTGTTTGGTGCAAACAACAGCTTCTGTTTCTACAGCTCAGATGTTCTGCTGATCCCAGGTCTGGTCCTACTGATCCAGGATCTAGTCCTTCTGACCCGGGAACCCGTGGAGGATGGCCTGGACCGTGTCCACTCAGCCTCAGGCCCTGGGTCCTGCTGGTGGACTGGACTGGGCCTCGGGGATCTGTGACTGCTGGGAGGATAAGAAACAGTGTAAAGTTTGATTTTGGCTGATTTCAGTTTCTTTAGCTGTTCAGGTCTCAGAATGTTTCGGCTCTTCCAGGAGACCTCAGCTGTCACTTCATGTTTTTATGGTTTTAAACTTTTAACTTCAACTGTTTTATTGAAATTAATAAAAACTTTAATGTTTAGTTTTCTTCTATTTAACTTTTAGCCACTGCTGTGCTAACCTTAGCTTTTAGCTACTGTCTAACTAGCTAAAACTATGGATGGTCTACTTCCAGCATTTAGCTGTGTGTAGCTAGTTTTTGCTTTTTGTTTTACTGATTTCAGCTGGTCTCAGGTGGTCTCAGGTGGTCTCAGGTGGTCTCAGCTGGTCTCAGGTGGTCTCAGGTGGTCTCAGCTGGTCTCAGCTGGTCTCAGGTGGTCTCAGGTGGTCTCAGCTGGTCTCAGGTGGTCTCAGGTGGTCTCAGCTGGTCTCAGGTGGTCTCAGGTGGTCTCAGGTTGTCTCAGGTGGTCTCAGGTTGTCTCAGGTTGTCTCAGGTGGTCTCAGCTGGTCTCAGGTGGTCTCAGGTGGTCACAGGTTGTCTCAGGTGGTCTCAGCTGGTCTCAGGTGGTCTCAGGTTGTCTCAGGTTGTCTCAGGTGGACTCAGGTGGTCTCAGCTGTTCTCAGGTGGACTCAGGGTGGTCTCAGGTGGACTCAGCTGGTCTCAGGTGGTCTCAGGTGGACTCAGCTGGTCTCAGGTGGTCTCAGCTGGTCTCAGGTGGACTCAGCTGGTCTCAGCTGGCCTCAGGTGGTCTCAGCTGGTCTCAGGTTGTCTCAGGTGGTCTCAGGTGGACTCAGGTGGACTCAGCTGGTCTCAGGTGGTCTCAGCTGGTCTCAGGTAGACTCAGCTGGTCTGAGGTGGTCTCAGCTGGTCTCAGCTGGTCTCAGGTGGTCTCAGCTGGTCTCGTGGTCTCAGCTGGACTCAGGTGGACTCAGCTGGTCCCAGATACACTCAGCTGGTCTCAGGTGGACTCAGCTGGTCTCAGCTGGTCTCAGGTGGTCTCAGCTGGTCTCAGCTGGTCTCAGATGGACTGTTTGGATTCTCTGATGATGATGATGATGATGATAATGATGATGATGATGATGATGATGATGATGGTGATGATGATGACGATGATGATGATGATGGTGATGATGATGATGATGATGATGGTGTTGATGGTGATGATGATGGTGATGATGATGATGGTGATGATG
>NW_013954073.1:42036-45001 GCF_001266775.1 Austrofundulus limnaeus
GATGGTGATGATGGTGATGATGATGGTAATGATGATGATGGTGATGGTGATGATGATGATGGTGATGATGATGGTGATGATGGTGATGATGATGGTAATGATGATGATGGTGATGGTGATGGTGATGATGATGATGGTGATGATGATGGTGATGATGGTGATGATGATGGTAATGATGATGATGGTGATGGTGATGGTGATGATGATGATGGTGATGATGATGGTGATGATGGTGATGATGATGGTAATGATGATGATGGTGGTGGTGATGGTGATGATGATGATGGTGATGATGATGGTGATGATGATGGTGATGATGATGATGATGATGGTGATGATGATGATGATGATGATGGTGTTGATGGTGATGATGATGGTGATGATGATGATGGTGATGATGATGATGATGATGATGATGGTGATCTTCTACCTGTCTCCAGGCTGCTGTGCGTTCTGGTGCTGTCCCTGTTTTGCCTGCAGAACCACTAAAGAGTTCGGTCAGTGTTTGTGTCTCCCTCTGCTGGACGCCCTGGACTGTCTCCATCCCATCACCATGTCCATCAGGGTGTCCATGCGTCACCGCTACGGCATCAAGGTGAGGACAACAAGTCTGGATTCAGCCCCGCCCCCTCTGCATCAGAAGCTCTGCACTTAGACAAAAGTCCAAACTCAGGGCAGTTCGTGTTGTGTTGTTGTGTTGTTTGTTTCGATTGTTGACATGGTCTGTGTGTTTCAGGGTAACCTGTGTGAGGACTGTTTGTGCTCCACCTTCTGTCTGCCCTGTGTCTGGTGTCAGATGGCCTCAGAGATGAAGAAGAGACAGCTGCCCACCGTCCTGAGTGACCTCATCGTTAGGTGATTAGGTGATGACCTCATCGTTAGGTGATGAACTCATCGTTAGTTGGTTAGGTGATGACCTCATCGTTAGGTGATGACCTCATCGTTAGGTGATGACCTCATCATTAGATGATTAGGTGATGACCTCATCGTTAGGTGATGACCTCATCGTTAGGTGATGACCTCATCGTTAGGTGATTAGGTGATGACCTCATCGTTAGGTGATGACCTCATCGTTAGGTGATGACCTCATCGTTAGTTGATTAGGTGATGACCTCATCGTTAGATGATTAGGTGATGACCTCATCGTTAGTTGATTAGGTGATGACCTCATCGTTAGATGATTAGGTGATGACCTCATCGTTAGGTGATTAGGTGATGACCTCACTGTTAGGTTATGATCNTAGATGATGACCACATCTTTAGGTGATGACCTTATTGTTAGGTGATGACTTCATCATTAGGTTATGGCCTCATCATTAAGTGATGACCTTGTGGTTAGGAGATCACCTCATCTTTAGGTGATGACATCATTGTTAGGGGATGACCTCATTCTTAGGTTATGATCTCATCGTTAGATGATGACCTCGTCTTTAGGTGATGACCTCATCATACGGAGATCACCTCGTCTTTAGGTGATGACCTCATCATTAGGTGGTGACTTCATCCTTGGGTGATGACCTCGTCTTTAGGTGATGACCTCGATGTTAAAGGACAACATCCTCATTAGGTGATGACATCATCATGATATCACAGCTCCAGAATCCACTGACCTGCATCACAATTTGATTCTTGTTGTTTTAAGTGAATACAAAATGTCTTTCTACAGTTTGTGGTCTTATAATCCTGTTATATTTATAAACACTGTGTTTTTACTGTTTTACTGTGTTTTTTAAGCAGAAACCTGTGAAAAAACTGACTGGAACCGTCTAAATCTCAGGGTCAAAGGTTAAATACAACTAACCTAATGAATTTCATGTATTAAGTAATCAATATTTTATTTATTTTTTCACTTTAAGAGTTTTACTTTTACATGTTTTTATGTTTACATCATTGATTGTTCAGTAAAACCTTTAAAAATATATACCTTTTTGTTTTTGTGTGTTTGTTTGACCACTTTCATAAACAATAAATACTAATATAAATGTGAGTTTTATTAAATATTAGTGTAATTCACACTTCTTCAAAATTAACACCATCATGTTATTTCAATTAACTGTTTTACAACAAAACAACATTTTTTAGATTAACTTAAAGATAATGTTCGTTTTTATTACATTTTTTAAAAAGCTTTATATTTTATATGTTTTATAAACAATGTTTTATAGCGAAATGAAGCTTAGCTTTATTTTGAAGAGTTCCGCTGCAGTTCCGCTCCGGGGCGCTGGGGGCGCTGTTAGTCCCGTCAGTTCTGTTGTTTCTCTCAGCGGAAGCACGTGCTGTGTCTGTCYGTGCGCGTGGAGAACGGACTGATTTACCGACCAGTGATCAGAAATGACCAAGCTGAAGAAGGAGAAMGCGGACCCGGAGGAGGAAGCGGCTCCGGCGGCCGGAGGCTCCGACAGAACCTACCAGGAGCTGGTGGCCCACCTGAACCCGATCTCCCAGCCGCTGGCCTCCAGGAAGCTCAGCAAGAAGCTCTACAAATGCGTCAAAAAGGGTAAAAACACCTTCAGGGTCCGGGGCTTTAGTCCAGGTCCTGCAGGGTCTAGTCTTCAGTTCTTCCTCTGACCGGAAGTAGATTTAACCCCAGTCTTTGGTTCCAGCCGCTAAAGTGAAAAACATCCGGAGAGGAGTGAAAGAAGTCCAGAAGTTCCTCAACAAAGGAGAGAAAGGGTGAGTCCACGAGCTCTGAGTGACCGGAAGTCCTCCAGGTAACCAGATTTACCTGCTTTAAAAACTCTGAGTTAATCTGGATTATCAGGAAATAATTTTATAATCAAATATTTATATTAAACTCTGATGATTAGAAGTTTTATACATTTTACTTTCAAACAGAAACTTATTTGGATCAGAAACACTTTGATCTGTAAGTTAAACAAAGACTTCAGCTGTTTCTGTAGGTAAACAAAGACTTCAGCTGTTTCTGTAGGTAAACAAAGACTTCAGCTGTTTCTGTAGGTAAACA
>NW_013954073.1:45823-49101 GCF_001266775.1 Austrofundulus limnaeus
TCAGCTGTTTCTGTAGGTAAACAAAGACTTCAGCTGTTTCTGTAGGTAAACATATCAGCTGTTTCTGTAGGTAAACATTTCGGCTGTTTCAGCAGCTGAACAGAACCAGGATGTCTAAACGTCAGTCTTGTTTTCAGGATCGTGGTTCTAGCAGGCGACACGTTACCCATCGACGTCTACTGTCACCTGCCAATCATGTGTGAGGACAGGAGTCTGCCCTACGCCTTCATCCCGTCCAAAACGGTCAGTCTGACTTCCTGTTGTCCTCCTGAGGACAGGGACATGTCCTCCTGAGGACAGGGACATGTCCTCCTGAGGACAGGGACATGTCCTCCTGAGGACAGGGACATGTCCTCAGCTTTGTGTCTGACTTCCTGTTGTCCTCCTGAGGACAGAGACAGCTTTATGAGCAGAAAGTATTTTTCTGTAATTCAGACTCTTATTTTGAAATGATCTGCAGGATCTGGGATCGTCTGCGGGCTCCAAGCGGCCCACCTGTGTGATCCTAATCAAACCTCATGCGGACTACCAGGACGCCTACGACGAGTGTTTGGAGGAAGTGTCCAACCTGCCCAAACCGCTCTGAGCCAATCAGGACGCACCTCCAACCTGAGCGCTAACACTTTCCACCTGTTTCCAGTGTTTGTGCTAAGCTAGGCTAAAACGGGGCTTCATCCCAACAAAGAACTGATKAATTTTGTTAAAAATGTTTGTTCTAAGTTTTGTTTTAATAAAACATCAAAGGCTGTCAGGCTGTTTGAAGTTGTTTGGATCAAACAGGAAGTTATTTGATATAACAGCACCTGAATGTCAAGTTTTAGCTGATAAAAGAGCTAAAATCCTCAAGTTTTAGCTGATAAAAGAGCTAAAATCCTCAAGTTTTAGCTGATAAAAGAGCTAAAATCCTGTTCTTCGTGGTTCAGCTAGAAGAAATGAGGACGCAGCTGATATTTGTGATGTTTTATTTAAAAGTGACAAAGGTTACAGGAAGCAGAGGTCAAAGGTCAGCGAACAGAAGCTGAAGCTGATTTTAGCTGATGTGGCTTAAAGTTTCAGTCAAACCTGAACAAACATTAAAACTCAGACAGTTCTGCTGGTGGTTCAGTTTGGTGAGCATGTGGACCTGGGTCTGGGTCTTCAGGACCAGGTCTGACTCGTGGAGTAGGACCCAGCTGGCTCGGACAGCAGGCACTGGTTCTGCTGGCTGGAGGTGCGGTTCTTGGCGTCGATCAGGACCAGAGTGGACTGGGAGTAGTGACTGATGATGTCACTGACTGACAGGAAACACTGCAGACAGAAACAGGAAGTGAGCACTGCCCCCTGCTGGAGGACACTCATCACCACAGCACGGTCTGGATCCAGGAACCAGGACTGGACCAGGACCTTCGGAGCACTGATGTTCAGTTTGGGTTTACCTCCTGAGATTTGAGTCCAGTTCCCAGTTGGTACTGCTGGTCCTGCAGCCTGATCTGGATGTTGTAGACCTTGTCCTGGTAGAGGACCATGAGGGTGAAGGGTTGGTTGGTCTGCTGCCGGGTGCTGTCCCTGACCAGGTAGGCCCCGTCCTGAGTGGTGTGGACATGGATCTGATGTTAGTGAGGGACACCTGAGCTGTGAGCAGGTCTGAACAACAGGAAGCAGTTTGTTCACATCTGAACATCATGTGGAGTTCCACAGGGTTCTGTGCTCAGACCAAACCTGTTTGTATTGGACGGTGGTCTGCGGTGGGCTTTATTCAGAAGAAACTTCAAGTCTTTGGTCAGGAGAAAATATTAAATGGATGTTGGAAATGATGAAGTCAGAATTTGTGAAAATACTAAATTTGATTTCAACCTAATAATAAAAACCATTAAATTATATAAAACTAACTTCATGGTATTTAGTGACGAAGAAAATGATTGACGTCTCGTCTGAAGTCAGTGTTTTTACCACGGAGTATTAAGGCCAGTTTGCAGATGAAAAGAAAAAAAAAGGAGCAAAATTTTGTCTAAAAACAAAGATTAATTTCAGAAAGCTTTGAGAAAAAAAAGTTTGTGTAGAAAAATGGCAAATCTGCAAGAAAAAAATCTAAAATTTCCACGATTAAAGACAGAACTTTTATAAATGTAAATGTTTTCTGACTTGGTAAAATCAGAACCTGAAACCTGAAGTTTTTA
Organism: Austrofundulus limnaeus; assembly: GCF_001266775.1. Classification (NCBI taxonomy): domain Eukaryota; kingdom Metazoa; phylum Chordata; class Actinopteri; order Cyprinodontiformes; family Rivulidae; genus Austrofundulus; species Austrofundulus limnaeus. The sequence continues at coordinate 47,980 of NW_013954073.1, forward strand.
TGAACGATTCCAGCTGTTTTCATAAAGTTTAAAAACTATTATTCTACACTGACGGCAGGAGAGTTCAAACCAAGTGTGTGATTAGTGAAACACACACGTGATTAGTGAAACACACGTGATTAGTGAAACACACGTGATTAGTGAAACACATCTGATTAGTGAAACACATCTGATTAGTGAAACACACATCTGATTAGTGAAACACACACCTGATTAGTGAAACACACACGTGATTAGTGAAACACACACGTGATTAGTGAAACACACATCTGATTAGTGAAACACACATCTGATTAGTGAAACACACATCTGATTAGTGAAACACACACGTGATTAGTGAAACACACACGTGATTACTGAAACACACACGTGATTAGTGAAACACACACGTGATTAGTGAAACACACATTTGATTAGTGAAACACACATCTGATCAGTGAAACACACATCTGATTAGTGAAACACACACGAGATTAGTGAAACACACACGTGATTAGTGAAACACACACGTGATTAGTGAAACACGTGATTAGTGAAACATGTGATTAGTGAAACACATTTGATTAGTGAAACACACATTTGATTAGTGAAACACACATTTGATTAGTGACACACACATGTGATTAGTGACACACGTGATTAGTGAAACACACACGTGATTAGTGAAACACACACGTGATTAGTGAAACACACATTTGATTAGTGAAACACATGTGATTAGTGAAACACGTGATTAGTGAAACACGCGTGATTAGTGAAACACACATGATTAGTGAAACACACATGTGATTAGTGAAACACACATTTGATTAGTGAAACACACATTTGATTAGTGAAACACACGTGATTAGTGAAACACACATTTGATTAGTGAAACACACATGTGATTAGTGAAACACACATGTGATTAGTGAAACACACGTGATTAGTGAAACACACGTGATTAGTGAAACACACATGTGATTAGTGAAACACACATTCGATTAGTGAAACACACATGTGATTAGTGAAACACACATGTGATTAGTGATACACACATTTGATTAGTGAAACACACATTTGATTAGTGAAACACACATTTGATTAGTGAAACACACATGTGATTAGTGAAACACACATGTG
>NW_013954073.1:51154-53335 GCF_001266775.1 Austrofundulus limnaeus
TGATTAGTGAAACACACACGTGATTAGTGAAACACACACGTGATTAGTGAAACACACACGTGATTAGTGAAACACACATGTGATTAGTGAAACACACATGTGATTAGTGAAACACGTGATTAGTGAAACACACGTGATTAGTGACACACATGTGATTAGTGAAGCTTCAGCACTTTTTCTGTATTTTCTGAACAAACGACCACATGAAGAGCTGAGAGGATCTAAAACAATCATGGAGCCTGGAGAGAAAATCTTTTTCACAACTCTGTTCATCACCATCAATTCCCCCAACACGTGGTCACACTTCCTGCTCCAGTAACCAGATATTTCAAAATAAAAGTCTGAATCTTTGAAAATTCTTTTTATGATTTTGTTGTGATGTTCGTGTGTGGCCTAACTGTCCTACACACCGCTGTGGTGAAATAACAGTTTAACGTCTTATCACTGATTAAAAGCTGAGAATAATATAAGAATAATAAATAAACTAGATAAATAATAAATAAACTAAATAAATAAATAAGCCTCAGCTCAGAGACTTCTGGTTCTGGTTCTGGTTACCTTGTTGACTTGTCTCAGACAGCCTTCAGCCTGACCACGGGTCATTTTGCCAACATACCAGCGATGGTCCAGATCCTGCAAACACACACGTATGTGATGAGTTTGTGTGTGTGTGTGTGTGTGTGTGTGTGTGTGTGTGTGTGTGTGTGTGTGTGTTACCTGGCAGGATGAAGCTGTGGGAGGAGCAGGAGGTCTGAACGAGTGTCGGTCCAAACCAGCGACGCTGCTCCTGTGTTCAGCTGTAAACATTGATGTCAGACGTTACCAGCAGAAGAACCATTCAGAACCTCAAACAGAACCAGGTTCTGTTCTTTCAGCTCTCAGCAGCATCAGGATAAACTGCAGATTAAAGTTTTCATCGTGTCTAAAGTAAAACAACACTTCAATCTCCTGTGGTTTCCAGCTGCAGGTTCAGAACCACAGGTCCAGAAGAACCAGAAGCAGATCCCTCAGGTTCTGAGCTGGTTCTTACCCAGGTTTGGTTTGTGAGGCACAGAGTTGGCAGCAGGAACGTTTGGAGGCAAACTGTTGAAAGACAGAAGAAACACAAACATGATTGTTGTTATTTGAGTCAAAAGCTTTCTGCTGCGAAACATTACTTTATTAAAATAATCAAGTTAAAACCAGAAATAATGAAGCTGTGACATTCCATCATCAAATAAAAGAATAAAATGATTCAACAACAACCAACTTCACAGATTTATACTGGATTTACTCTAAATCATCCATGGATGTAAGAACATTTAGTGTTCGTTAAGATGAAACCACATCACTGTTGAACAGATTAAAATGTGAAGAGAATGGACCAAACAACACCAGTTACTGCAGTGAACAGTGGTTTAATGCTCTCTGTGCAAACCGGAAGTCCTGGTCCATAAATACACAGGTCTTCAGTGCCTGGTACGCCCTCTACAGGTTTACAGCTGAATCACAGACACTCTGAACAGCAATGCTCTCCTGATCCTTATCATAAACAGTTTTATTATGTGTTGTCATGATGTTTCAGACATGTATCTAAACCTGTTTTAATCAAGACGTAACAATAGATTATAAGAATCAAAAAGAAAACTATGAATATGGTGTCATGATTCTAAAATCACAGGACTTAAAAGCCTGAATTTAGCCTGAAACTCTCAGACTGAAGAAGTCTCTTGGAGGAGAGACGAAACGTTTCATTAGAGAAGAACCCGTCCAGAAGACCTATACTATTTTTTTATTTTTAATTCTAAAATCAGTTTCTAACGACTAAATAAATTTCTTCAGATGGATGGATGGATGGACGGATGATGGATGGTTTGATGGATGGATGGATGGATGGATGGACGGATGATGGATGATGGATGGTTTGATGGATGGATGGATGGATGGATGGACGGACAGATGATGGATGATGGATGGTTTGATGGATGGATGGATGGATGGATGGACGGATGATGGATGATGGATGGTTTGATGGATGGATGGATGGATGGATGGATGGATGATTGGATGGATGGCTCAAAAAAAGGATGATGGATGGATGAACGGATGAATGATAGATGGATGGATGCATGGATGATGGATGGTTGGATGATGGATGGTTGGATGGATGGATGGATGGATGGATGGATGATTGGATGGATG
>NW_013954073.1:54335-55752 GCF_001266775.1 Austrofundulus limnaeus
GGATGGATGGATGGATGGATGGATGGATGGATGGATGGATGGATGGATGGATGATGGATGGTTGGATGGTTGGATGGATGGATGGATGGATGGGTGGTTTGATGGATGGATGGATGGATGGATGATGGATGGTTGGATGGTTCGATGGATGGATGGATGATGGGTGGTTTGATGGATGGATGGATGGATGGATGATGGATGGTTGGATGGTTCGATGGATGGATGGATGATGGGTGGTTTAGATGGATGGATGGATGGATGATGGATGGTGGATGGTTGGATGGTTCGATGGATGGATGGATGATGGATGGTTTGATGGATGGATGGATGGATGAACAGATGGATGCAGTGACTCAGTGTATCTGTAGGGTTTAGTGGTTCTGTCTTAAGAYCAGAGGTGCCCAAAGAGGGGCCCGTGGGCTAAAACTGGCCCACTAAGCCATTTGATTTGGCCCACTAGCACTAGCCATGGTTTCTAGTTTGTCCTATGTAGAAACAGTATTTCCACCTAAACGTATTGGTTCAATGACTGTAGTRCTGTTAGTAAAAACATGAGCCACAGTACTGGCTGCTAGCTTAATCATTAAAACTAACAGGACTTTACTTAAGAAGTATTTGTATTTGATGTGTTTATATTACTACATTTGGCCCACAGCCCTCAGATACATTTCATTTTGGCCCTCTCAGGGAAATAGTTTGGGCACCCTTGTTTTAGACTGTCAGATTCTACAGAGTCCTGATGTGGACCCACCTGTCGATGGGACCTGCAGGGGCTCCTGGGATTCCTGGACGAGGAGGTAAACCTTTGTTGAAAGGGAAAGTGTTGTGTTTAGGATCTGAGAGACAAAACAGAGTTTAGACATTTATTCACTCAGACATCAGTTTTCTTTGATTTATTTCTTCATATTTATGTTTGAAAGGTTTCTTCTTCATCTTTTAAAGAAAGAAGAAAAATTAGATAAACTCACATTTCTCTGCTGCTTGCTGCTGGCAAGAGAAGAAAAACAGTCAGAACTGTAACTAACATTCATGTAATCATTTTAAAAGAGCAGAGAATCAGAGGAAAAATAACCCAATCATAAATAACAGAAACATCTGACCTCCTTCTGTCCTTCAAACCTGTGAAAACAAACCAGTCATGATTATCAGGTAAAACACATCAAACCACAGGTGATGGAGGCCTTTCAGACCAGGACCTGCAGGTGGACGCCCGAGCCGAGGAGTTGCTCCTGCTGACCGAGGCAGAAGGAGGTGGGAGGACAGGAGGCTTGGACCAGTTGGGTGGGTCTGAACCATCGGGCTGAGACCTGATCCGAAAGAAAAACACGTCTGTGTGGATCAACATGTTTACATGGTAGGTACTGAGTGGGTAGTTTTAGGGTCAGGTAGGTACTGAGTGGGTAGTTTTAGGGTCAGG
>NW_013954073.1:56752-58250 GCF_001266775.1 Austrofundulus limnaeus
AGAGAGAGAGAGAGAGAGAGAGAGAGAGAGAGAGAGAGAGAGAGAGAGAGAGAGAGAGAGAACACACCTCCAGGATTGGGCACTCGTCTGCAGAAACAAAAAGGTAAAGTTAGCAATGTTTTAAATTGAGTTTTTCTTGTTCAGGGCAGACTCTGGAGTTCCTCAGGGCTGAATGTTTAGTCCTTTTTGTTTTTCCAATTAAATTTAGTTGTTTTGTTTCTCACATAAAACAAACATCAGGTTCATGTTTCTGAGTATTTATGTAACAAACATCTGAAATAACAGCAGACTCAGATTTAATGTGTGAAAACTCACTCTGTCTGGTGTGCTGGAGGGAGGTCCTGTCAATCAGAAAACAAAGAGAAAAAACTCAGAACTTCATATGTTCTGAACTCATTTAAAGTCATCAGTCGCCTCAGAGGTTGTAAAATAAATGCAGTATCATGATTAAACATAGCAAAAACACACAGATGCTGTGTCCTCACTATTACAGACACAGCCAAATATAAAGACATACCTCCAGCTGATTCTTTCATAATAAAGTATTTTGTGTACAAAGGTCACAATTTAAATTCAGAGTCCAAACAAGCATTCAGTCTAGTCTTAGGTTACCTCTGATGGGGGACGGGTTGGTTCTGGAGTCTCTGCCAGGTTTGTTGTTTCGAAACACCTTTGGAGGCTGAGGAGGAACTGAACATGAACAACAGCCAAGATGTCAGAAGCAGATAAAATAGTTCATTCTGAATCTGTTCATAATGAATCAGTTCATAATGAATCAATTCATATAAAATCAGTTAATAATGAACAGTTCATAATGAATCTGTTCATAATGAATCAATTCATAATGAATCAATTCATATTAAATCAGTTCATAATGAATCTGTTCATGAACCAGTTCATAATGAACCAGTTCATAATGAATCTGTTCATAATGAATCAATTCATATTGAATCAATTCATATTAAATCTGTTCATAATGAATTAGTTCATAATGAATCAGTTCATAATGAACCTGTTTATAATGAATCAGTTCATAATGAATCTGTTCATAATGAACCAGTTCATAATGAATCAATTCATATTGAATCTGTTCATAATGAATCAATTCATAATGAATCAATTCATATTAAATCAGTTCATAATGAACCAGTTCATAATGAATCTGTTCATAATGAATCAATTCATAATGAATCAATTCATATTAAATCAGTTCATAATGAACCAGTTCATAGTGAATCTGTTCATAATGAATCAATTCATAATGAATCAATTCATATTAAATCAGTTCATAATGAACCAGTTCATAATGAAGCTGTTCATAATGAATCAATTCATATTGAATCAATTCATATTAAATCAGTTCATAATGAACCTGTTTATAATGAATTAGTTCATAATGAATCAGTTCATAATGAACCTGTTTATAATGAATTAGTTCATAATGAATCAGTTCATAATGAACCTGTTTATAATGAATTAGTTCATAATGAATCAGTTC
>NW_013954073.1:59704-61842 GCF_001266775.1 Austrofundulus limnaeus
GTTCATATTAAATCAGTTCATAATGATTCAGTTCATATTAAATCAGTTTGTAATGAATTAGTTCATAAAGAATCAGTTCATAATGAACCTGTTATAATGAATCAATTTATATTAAGTCAGTTTATAATGAATCAGTTTATAATGATTCAGTTCATAATGAACCTGTTTATACTGAGTCAGTTCATATGAACTTGTTTATAATGAATCAGTTTATAATGATTCAGTTCATAATGAACCTGTTTATACTGAGTCAGTTCATATGAACTTGTTTATAATGAATCAGTTCATCAGTTCATAATGAATCAGTTCATATAAACCTGTTTATAATGAATCAGTTCATATTAAATCAGTTTATAATGAATCAGTTCATATTAAATCAGTTTATAATGAATCAGTTCATAATGAATCAGTTAGTAATGAATTAGTTCATAATGAATCAGTTTATAATGAACCTGTTTATAATGAATTAGTTCATAATGAATCAGTTCATATTAAATCAGTTTATAATGAATCAGTTCATAATGAATCTGTTCATAATGAATCAGTTTATAATGAATCAGTTCATATTAAATAAGTTCATATTAAATCAGTTTATAATGAATCAGTTCATATTAAATCAGTTCATAATGAATCAGTTCATATTAAATCAGTTTATAATGAATCAGTTCATATTAAATCAGTTTATAATGAATCAGTTCAAATTAAATCAGTTTGTAATGAATCAGTTCATAATGAATCAGTTCATAATGAATCAGTTCATAATGAATCAGTTCATATTAAATCAGTTTATAATGAATCAGTTTATAATGAATCAGTTTATAATGAATCAGTTTATAATGAATTAGTTCATATTAAATCAGTTCATACCTGTGGTCTGAGGACTCACAAACTGATCTTGTGGAATTAAAAGCAGTGATCTGTCTGTCTGATGTTTGTTTGTTGCCATGGTAACAGTTCGAACATCACTGCAGACGTTTGACTCACATTTCTCTGTCGGTCGCCTGGCAACGTGGGGGGATGAGTCTCTTCTAGAGGAAGGTTCTCCAGGCTGCAAGAGCAAACATCAAGACTGAAATTCACCTTTCTGTTTACTGCAAAGAGTTGTTTGTAAAGAGAAACAAGCAAAGGTGAGACGAGGACGAGCTGTGGGACACCTGGTGTCCTCCTCATCAGAACCTCTGAGGAGACTCACCGTCCGAGACACTGGAGCCGACAGCGTGGAGATGGGGGGGCGGGCAGACACAGCAGGGGGTGGGCCTCTGGTGGGCATTTGGTTATCTTTCCTGTCTACACACACACACACACACACACACACACACACACACACACACACACACACACACTTTTAAAACTGCAGGAATCTCTCTGGTTTTAGTTGTTGATCTGGGCAGTTGATTTATGTACAACAGGTAAGATATTGATGTGAGGGTACCGATGTAGTCTCCCTCCCCGATGGGCTGTGAGGGACGCAGGTTGTGGTCCTCGGTGTGTTCGGTGGGAGGAGGCTCATAGTCCGGGATCGCGTCCTCATTTGGGGACTCGTAGTCCCCCCCACTCTCTTCGTCATTGTCACTGTATGGACTCTCATAGTCTTCGTCAAAATCTTCATCCTGTTGCAGCAGAGGCCAGAAATTAGTCCTGGTTCTGTCAGTGAACCCACGAGCTTCTGAAACACAACAACTGCACTTTAACTCTGAGGAGCTGAAGACAGAAGCTTTTAGCTTTCAGCTGTTTCTGCTGTTAAACTCCCGCAGATCAGCCTCCCTGCCCTCCCTCCTGAGCCTCATCAGGCATGAAGGAGYTGTTTGGTTTTAAAATGGCTTTGTTGATCAGTGAGTAAGAAATAAGAGCAGAGGGTCTCAGACTCACAAACTCGTCTTCGCCCCATCCTCCCTCAGTGGGCTCTGCAGAGAGAACACATGTTCAAACTGAGACAACCTGAGACTAACTGAGACAACCTGAGACTAACTGAGACAACCTGAGACTAACTGAGACAACCTGAGACTAACTGAGACAACCTGAGACAAACTGAGACAAACTGAGACAACCTGAGACTAACTGAGACAACCTGAGACTAACTGAGACAACCTGAGACAAACTGAGACAAACTGAGACAAACTGAGACAAACATGTTCAAA
>NW_013954073.1:62357-64397 GCF_001266775.1 Austrofundulus limnaeus
GAGACAACCTGAGAACCTGAGACTAACTGAGACAACCTGAGACTAACTGAGACAAACTGAGACAAACTGAGACAAACATGTTCAAACTGAGACAACCTGAGACAACCTGAGAAAACCTGAGACTAACTGAGACTAACTGAGACAAACATGTTCAAACTGAGACAACCTGAGACTAACTGAGACAAATTGAAACAAACTGAGACAACCTGAGACTAACTGAGACAACCTGAGAACCTGAGACTAACTGAGACAACCTGAGACTAACTGAGACAAACTGAGACAAACTGAGACAAACATGTTCAAACTGAGACAACCTGAGACTAACTGAGACAAACTGAGACAAACATGTTCAAACTGAGACAAACTGAGACAAACATGTTCAAACTGAGACAAACTGAGACAAACATGTCCAAACTGAGACAAACTGAGACAAACTGAGACAAACTGAGACAAACATGTTCAAACTGAGACAAACTGAGACAACCTGAGACTAACTGAGACAAACATGTACAAACTGAGACAAACTGAGACAAACATGTTCAAACTTAGACAAACTGAGACAAACATGTTCAAACTGAGACAACCTGAGACAAAGTGAGACTGAGACAAACAGCGGGATGGACACTTTTATTTCTGCTTGAATGGTTTTATTTTTATTCCTGAAAGATTTTCTTCTTGGATGAAAAAGAAAAACTCAGGTTAATTCTGATTGTTTGAATCTATGAAGAACATAATCTTTAGAGACTTTAAATGTCTTGTATGTTTAGATCTGCTTCAAATGATGTTTATGTCCCTCATTAAACATTAATGTTTTCACTTGGATTGATTGGATCTGTATGATGAAGTGTTGAAAGCCACAGCTGTGAGGATGAACAGCAGGAAATGTTTTGGATGGACTCACCTGGTTCCTGATATTTGGTCGGTCTGAGAAAAAGAAAGACACGTTTTTATAAACTGAGGTTTATCTTGAACTCTAACTTAAAACCCAGTCTTTTATTTTGAAACCTGAGAATAAAATTATTTTGACAATAAACTCTGATATTTTTATTTGAGTTTAAAACGTGTTGCTTCAGTTTGTGTAAAACGTACTTTTTACCACCAAAGAGACTCCTCTTCCCCTGATTCTTACTGATGTCAGTCTGGATCCTGGAGATCATCCTGCAGAAACCAGAGCACAGTTTAATCTGACCTTTGACCTGTCAGATTAACCTCTGACCTTTGACCTGTCGGATTAACCCTGACCTGTCAGATTAACCCTGACCTGTCAAATTAACCCTGACCTGTCAGATTAACCCTGACCTTTGAGCTGTCAGATTAATCCTGACCTGTCAGATTAACCTGACCTTTGACCTTTCAGATTAACCCTGACCTGTCAGATTAATCTGACCTTTGACCTGTGTCCAGTTTAGATTATGGTGGTGTTGTTGAGTATTTTTCAGACTTTCAGAGATTTTTACACTAAATGGTAACAGGGTAAATAAATAATCCGGGTCATTAAGAAGCAGGAAGTTCTGCCGGGTCAGAACTGAGTCCGGTACTTACGGAACATGAAGTTTGGGGAACTTCTGAAGGTCGTTATCACTCAGATTCTGGAAAAATAAAACACTTGTGAGTTTTTATCTCTAGCTTTGATTGATCATCACCTGTGAGTCAGAGAGGAGGAAAGGAAACAAAGAAGGATCCTTCCTCTCCTTCCTCTCCTTGTCTCCTCGGCTGACTCAGCATTTTTTGTTTGAACTCACCACAAATCTGGAGCCGTTCATGGAGTTCTTCAGCACGACTTTATCACAGCCGGGAACGCTCATCTGTGACACAAACAAAGCAGTTTACCTCGAGCTGAGTCAGAGGTCTACCTTGAGCTGAGTCAGCAGTTTACCTCGAGTTGAGTCAGCAGTTTACCTTGAGCTGAGTCAAAGGTTTACCTTGAGCTGAGTCAGCAGTTTACCTCGAGCTGAGTCAGCAGTTTACCTCGAGCTGAGTCAGCAGTTTACCTCGAGCTGAGTCAGCAGTTTACCTTGAGCTGAGTCAGCAGTTTACCTC
>NW_013954073.1:65397-67113 GCF_001266775.1 Austrofundulus limnaeus
AGAGTCTACAGGTCTCAGAGGGTCTAAGGTCAGAGTCTACAGGTCTCAGGGGGTCAAAGGTCAGATTCTACAGGTCTCAGAGGGTCAAAGGTCAGATTCTACAGGTCTCAGAGGGTCAAAGGTCAAAGTCTACAGGTCTCAGAGGGTCAAAGGTCAGAGTCAACAGGTCTCAGAGGGTCAAAGGTCAGAGTCTACAGGTCTCAGAGAGTCAAAGTCTACAGGTCTCAGAGGGTCCAAGATCAGACTCTACAGGTCTCAGAGGGTCAAAGGTCAGAGTCTACAGGTCTCAGAGGGTCAAAGGTCAGAGTCTACAGGTCTCAGATTGTCAAAGACAAGAATCTACAGATCTCAGAGGGTCAAAGGTCAAAATATACAGGTCTCAGAGGGTCAAAGGTCAGAGTCTACAGGTCTCAGAGGGTCAAAGGTCAGAGTCTACAGGTCTCAGAGGGTCAAAGGTCAAAATATACAGGTCTCAGAGGGTCAAAGGTCAGAGTCTACAGGTCTCAGAGGGTCAAAGGTCTGAATCTACAGGTCTCAGGGGGCCAAAGATCAGACTCTACAGGTCTCAGAGGGTCAAAGGTCAGAGTCTACAGGTCTCAGGGGGCCAAAGGTCAGAGTCTACAGGTCTCAGAGGGTCCAAGACAAGAATCTACATGTCTCAGTCTGAAGATAGTTTGGACATCTGAGTGGACCCGTCTGTTGTAGACTAAAGGACTCAAGGTGCTACAACGGTTCAATCAGAGACCAGAACAGAACCTGGACCTGACTGGACCCCTGTGATGGTCCTTCAGAGACCTAAGTAGAAGCTAATGATGGAAAGAGGAGTGGGTCAAAAATCCTCCAGCACCATGAGAGACTGACTCAGCACCTGTGAGGGTTCTGCTGCAGGCTGCTGGATCAGGACCGGACTCTTTAGACCTGTTGCTCAGGATATTTTCACTTTCAGAGTCTCGTCAACAACTATGTTACTAGAACGAGCACTTCCTGTTTCTGGCGTTAGCAGAACGAGCACTTCCTGTTTGTGGCGTTATCTCGCAGCTCTCAGAAAACCATTCAAGAGATCAGTACCAGGAAACCCTGGACCAGACCTTAACCTGTCCTCTATCTGTTGTCTGAGACTGGACCCTGGCTTCGGTTCTTGTTCAGTCAAGTCCTTCGTTTGTTTGGTGACTTTGGGACTGTGGTGGTCCATGAAGGACCAGGTCTCAGAGTCTGGAACCAGAGACATAAAAAGGACAGAAGTCTCACCGTCTTTAGGTAGTCTGCCAGCTGCTGAGGACTCCAGCCCATCACCTCTGTCCTGCAGGGGACACGCTCCAAACTCATCGTCTGTCCAGATGCTGTCCCAACGTGAACCGTATCTACGCTCTGACGARAGACCCCAACATCTGAGTCAACGAGTCCAACAGAGCCAGTCTTTAGACCCTGGAGGTCTGTCTGGGCCTGCCACCTGACAGGTCTCGGTTCTTCTCTTCTTCCTGAATGAAAGACAAACTTTTCTTCAAGAAAACCTCTGAGCTGTCAAATGTCTTCTGTCCTTCCTCAGACCAGTCCAGACCTGTCCCCTCAGGTCTCTGTGGATGAAGAGGAGCAGAAACCACCGAGACGAGTCCCCAGAACCAAAATGGCTTCCTCCTTTCTGTCTTCCTCTCCTTCAGCGTGTCTCTCTTCACTCCCTCCCTCTTTCTTTGAGGAAGTGTCAGCATCCTTCTCCCC
>NW_013954074.1:0-2000 GCF_001266775.1 Austrofundulus limnaeus
GACCTACAGAGTGTAAAATAATATTATAAATGTCTGATTAATATTTATGAACATGATGAAAGACAAACCAGTCACAGAGTCAATCACAGTTTTCTTAATGAATGTTCAGTTTTATATAACAGGAAGGTTTCAAATGATTAACTAAAGTAAATTACATTTCACACTGCAAAAATATTAAAAACATTTTTATATAAATATAGATAATAAATGTTTGTGAAATTTTGTGAAATATCTTCAAAGTTAGTAAAGATAAAAACAGTAAACTTCTGAACCACAGTAATCTGGACTCATCGGTACCTGTTTCTTTTTTATCATTACAGATCCAAACAACACATTTGTAATTGCACTCTGTTTTGGAAGTGTGATTGTTGTCTGTGTTATCAGCATCATCGTCTACCATATTTTTAAGCTGGACATTGTGCTGTGCTTCAGGACAACATTTTCAGTTTTCTATCCAAACAAAGGTAAGGCTTCATAGGAGCAGGTCTGCTAGTCCAGATAAACAAACTGATTTCATTTGTATTTTAAGAAAACAATGCTGTGTTGAGCACCTGCTGCCCACATATCTAAATAATTATTCTTTATTTGTATGAAATTTAGATGGAAAGCTGTATGATGCGTATGTGACGTACCCTCAGCCTGATGCTGTTGGATTCAGTGAGGAGGTGGACAGGTTTGCCCTGCAGACACTGCCTGAGGTGCTGGAAAAGGCTTATGGCTACAAACTCTTCATAACAGGCCGTGACTGTCTGCCTGGGCAAGGTGAGGCACCTCTAGAGCTGTGCAAAAGTTTTGAGCTTGCAGATAACTACACATGTCACTTAAATGGAATAGCTTTCAGTGGGAGTTTGCATGTTTTCTCTGTGCACACGTGYGTTTGCTCTGAGTACTCTGGTTTCCTCCCACAGACCAGAAACATGCAGGTTAGATAACTGACTCTAAACTGTCCCTAAGTGTGTGTGAAACTATAAATGTTTGTCTCTATGTGACCCTGTGATGGACATGTTACCTGTCAGAGTGATGGTTGGTTAGTTTCCTTGAGTTCAAAGTATCAAAGTCTTCAGCTCATCTTCATAAAGAAAACCTCAAACCAACAAAACCTGCTAGAAACACCCTGACGTCTGACCTTTGAGCAGATGTCAGGAAGTGGCTGCAAGTTTTTACAGAAAGAAAATAATAAAAAATAAGAATCATAATATGATGACAACATTAAGTTCTTTTTTATTCAGAACAAAATAAAGTACACACCCAGGAAAGATTTGGTATTTTCTTTATAGCACATGTCCTTTCTGCCACAACCTGCAGACCTAGTATTTAGTTTAAAACCTGTGTACTGGTGAGGTGAGAGGTGTGGCAGTGATGTGTTACTGGAATGGCTCTCAGCAAAGAAGTTTGTAAAACCCTGCAGAGGACAATCAACTTAATGCATTCTTTAAATCTTGTTTTTAAGGAGCATATCTGGTGACAATGGATAAAAAAGATCTTACTTGATCATAACGGATGGCCATGAAATAATTAGATTGTGACCACGAGATTATTGGGGTTATTTTCCATGCAGAGACTGTTGATTTTTTACACAGACAATTTTGAATTAATTTATTTTTATTTTAAGATAGAAATGGACATATAATGACATACAGTGACATATAGTGACATACAGTGACATACAGTGACATATAGTGACATACAGTGACATACAGTGACATATAGTGACATACAGTGACATACAGTGACATACAGTGACATACAGTGACATATAATGACATATAATGACATACAGTGACATACAGTGACATACAGTGACATATAGTGACATACAGTGACATACAGTGACATACAGTGACATACAGTGACATATAATGACATACAGTGACATATAGTGACATACAGTGACATACAGTGACATACAGTGACATACAGTGACATATAATGACATACAGTGACATACAGTGACATACAGTGACATACAGTGACATACAGTGACATACAGTGACATACAG
>NW_013954074.1:7786-10772 GCF_001266775.1 Austrofundulus limnaeus
AGTGTCGGTTCAGTCATGTCAATAACCGTGTCGGTTCAGTCATGTCACTAACAGTGTCGGTTCAGTCATGTCAATAATCATGTCAGTTCAGTCATGTCAATAATCATGTCAGTTCAGTCATGTCAATAACATTGTCGGTTCAGTCATGTCAATAAACCTCCTAATTCCAGTCGGTCTTTGTATGAGTCCTTCCAGGTTGAAGTGGCCACTCACTATCATCATGTTGTCACAAGATAATATTTTAACCAATGTCTCTACATGGACACTGTATAAACTCAAACCCAAAATGCAGTAAATTAATGTTTTACTGTAGATCTGCAATACATTTTTTCATCAAACACTGCTTTATTTTGTAAATACTGCAGTTGTAAAACTATTTAAACTTTGACTCTGATGTTTTTTTGAACAGTTTATTAACATTGTTTCAAACATTCAGATTGTTATTTTGTTGCATAACATCACATTGATATTCTTTTCTAATTTAGAATTTACCTACATTTATGAGTGCAAAGCAGTGGCAGCTGGTGGTGGTAGGGTTGGCTAACAGATATATAATTTTGAAAGAGCAAACACAGAAAGCAGATAAGAGACTTGTTCGCTACACTTGCCATTAGCCAGTCCTTTTACTGAAACAAGATCACAAAAAAATCTTTGGTTTTGCTGCTTTTCCTTTCGCTGGATTTTAATTTGCTTTGGCCTGTCTCCTGTTAACCTCAATAATCCACCTCGTTTATGTCGACCTTACTCTCCATTGCACCTACTCAATCTACGTTAAACCACACCCACAACCACTCGCACTCGAGGTCCACTCTCACTGGGTAAAACCTGTGGGTTTGGGYTGATCCTGGGCTGAACAGAATTATTCCCAATGAGCTGCAAAACAAGATGTCTGTCAATCATTCTGTACCACCAAAGACATTAAGTACACAGAGCTGTGAAATGTTTGCACTGGAAATATTCTGGGATTTTCTTCAGACTGTTTGGCACAAATTTTGTTGTAAATTTCACAAAGTTTGATACAAGGGAGGACTTAGCCCTATACCTCACTTATACCAGCCATAGAGCAAAGTCATGATCAAGATACCTCATTTATTACCACAAATCTAAATTATTTCTCAAATTCATAAAAACATTACTCAAATATTTTGCCCTCATTGTGAAAACAGTTTTTATTCTGTTATTCTGCACACTCAGTTTCTCCTGCTTGTCCCTGCAGCCATGGTGGATTCAGTGGATGAGAACATTAAATCCAGTCGCCGTGTCCTTCTGCTCTACACCGCCTCTACTTTTATCAGCCACAGACACACAAGCAGCAGCAGCAGTAACAACAACAACGTTTCAAAGAACAATGAGGAGRAAACAGAGAGCAGGAGCAGCGACAGCAGCCTGGCTTTGGATGGAGGTGATGAAGTCTTGTCAGACACCAGGCAGCAGCTGGAATGTGTGACAGCGATGCACAGAGCGCTGCTGGAGGGCTCCCTCAAGGTCCAAACACTGACTCTGATGTCTCTGAGTGTAGATTTAATAAAGCCTGCTGATTAATCCAACTCTTCTTCTACAGGTGGTTCTGGTTGAGCTGGAGCAGATCACTGCAGAACAACTGGCTCTGTTCCCAGAGTCGGTGCGCCACCTGAGGAAGAAGCAGGGYGCTGTATGTTGGTGGAAAAACCTCCAGAAGATCCAAAGAAGGAGGACATGTGTGAGGTGGAGACGGGACGAGGACAAAGATGGGAAGGACTCACAGCTGTCACCGTCTCTCTGTCCTTCCTCCAGGTTTTGGAAGGAAATGAGGTATCACATGCCTGTCAGGGGCAAGAGGGCCGTGTCTGCAGAGAGAACTGCCTTGTTGAACCTCTGATGGAGTTCTGGGTGACGACAACAGTTCAACAACAGCAACAACTTCATGTTCACATCAGACACCACAAAGACTTTTACTGCTATAAGATCTGTCAGGAAAGTATGGTACTGTTACATTTGTGTAACTTTTCTTGTTGATTATGATAACATCGTCACTGATTGACCTTTATTTAACCAGGACAATCCCATTCAGATCACAGAGCTTTATGTTTGCATGCAAGGACTGGGCCTGAAGACAACCTATTGTGCATGTTTTTGGTCTGTGGRAAGAAACCAGAGTACCCGGAGAAAACCCATTAGCCTACATGACTGCCAACACTTCTCTTTCTCATTAATGCCACACAACATAACACTGAACCATGAGCTGGACTTTTCTTTGTTGGATTATCTCTCTGCAGCTGATCCACCTTACTGAATCCAACATCCCTGCACAGGTTGGTACTAAAGACATAATGTTGTTGACAAAATTCCACAAGGCTCAGTTTTTGGTCCTCTTTTGTTTCAGTTTAATTTATGTTTAATTTATTTATATAATTATTTATTTAAAATGAATAATGTACCTTCAATATCTGAATAAGCCAAATGAACCTACAGTTTTATTGTTACATTGTCTAAAGTTACTTGGTTGTGTGTGCTAGGGATGAATTGTCTTGCTGGTCATGAGGGTTTCTTCAAAATGTCTCAGAACCTTCAGAGGTTCTGGATTTCTATGCATGAGTTACAAGATGTCCTGAACAAATCTAACCTCAGTTTTCTAATTTCTAATATGTGTCTGACATAAAATGCAACAATTGACAGACTGTGAACATTGATTTTTATTTATTTATTTTGTATTTTGTAATTTTGATTTTATGCCTTCTTTTCAGTAATAAAACCCTGCTGGTCATTTGTGACTGTTCTATGCACCTGTTGAAATATGAAATGAATTAAAAACATTTGTCCTTGATATATTTTGAAACATCTGCAATAAATATTTTTACATGTTGTGTTTGTAAATCTGTTGATGTCAAAATAACTCATACATTCTGATATTTCTGACTCAGAAACACGTTTAAGTTCAGATCTGTGAGACCTATGAGTCACAAAAAACAGTATATCTAAATTTTGTTTGAAAAGATCTGATATATAT
>NW_013954074.1:12552-13907 GCF_001266775.1 Austrofundulus limnaeus
GCATTATGCTAGACTAAATGTTTTTTTAATAAATTTATTTTTAGATTTAATGGAGCAGTCATTTTTGGCTGCAAACCCAAAAGTAAAATTTCCTTCAAATAAAATCACAGGAACATTTTTCACAAAAACACTTATGTTGATTAGACCACAAGGCTAAATAAAATCTGACAGAGGCAGTTGAACCTATGATTATTAGTTTGCTCAGGGTCAATAACTTCCTTTCTGTGCAGATAAAATTGTTTTGTTCCGGTGCAGTTCCTTACTGCGACCACCAGAGGGCGCAACATGGCTGTGACATAAACCAGGCCTGTTCTGCTGGTTAGTTTGTCTGACAGGGCAGAATGAGACAGATTACATTGTTTATACCACTAAAGTCACAGTGTGACCAACAATGTGTTGCTTAGAAAAAGTGATGAGTGTTGTATGATAAGTGCTGTGTCAGACATGTGTGAGTGGTAAAATATGAAAAGCACGATCCAGGCCGCTCTCCTCCCAGTTATTGCTCAACAGATTAGTACATCTGCTGGCTTTCAAAAGATTCCTGGAGAGGAAGTTGCAACATGTGCTGTAGTCTCAGCAGAAGAGGAAGTAGGAGCTTGGAAACACACGTCTCAGCTTAGATTATTTATTTTTTTAGAAAAATGTTTTTACGGGATATTTATGGAACCTGAGGAGGCGACTGCCTTTAATAAGGAACAGGAGTGACACTAGACTGGTGAGTTTTCTGTTTTGAACTGTGTTAACTAATACATTAGATTAACTACTAGTGAAAAACTGTGAGTTGTTATGATCTTTAAATCATCATCACAGTGTGGGATGTCCCAACAGCAGCTCACATCTGCCTGCTGCTGCTCAGCTCAACAGCTTCATGACCGCAGAGATCTTCAAAAACAGATCTACAAGAAATGTCTGATTTCAAGAGCACCAGACAGATTTTAAAGTCCTTTTCTTCAAAACAAACTGAACTTTAGACTTTTCTGGACATTCTTGATACAACGACAAATTAACACGTTTTCAAAGTATGAAAGAAAAAAATATCAGAAATAAAAAAACAAGATATAAAACTCGTTCTCAACCCCTTTCTGCAACGATTTGCCAAATTCTTTAGGAAAATATTAAATTCCAGACCTTAACAGTGGCAGCCACAGTGGCACATGTTCTCTTTATGCATCAGTTTGTTCTGGTTACTCTGGTTTCCTCCCACAGAACACAAACATGCATGTCAGGATAACTGGTAACTAAAACATCCCTTTAGGTGTGAGTGAGATGATCAATGGTTGTTTGTTTTGTGTGTTTCTGTTTGACTTTGTGATGGACTATTATCACTTATCTAAGGTGCCCCACGCCTGTCACAC
>NW_013954074.1:13951-15381 GCF_001266775.1 Austrofundulus limnaeus
GTGATTCCCACAACTCAGAAAAAAAGAGGTGGGTAAAGATGATGGATGGATCTAACAGTGTCCAATGAAGGTGGGGTGCAGTTGACCGGAATCAGTGATGTTGTCAGGAGGTGGGAAGAAKACTTCTCAGACCTTCTCAGTCTCTCTGCATGTCTTCCATGGAGGAGGTGGACTTTAGGGTCGGTCTGTCCATAACTGGAGCTGAGGTTGCCAAAGTAGTTAAAAAGCTCTGAGGCACCAGAGGTATGGGGGTGGACGAGATCCGGATTTCCTGAAGACTCWGGGTGTTGWGGGGCTGTCTTGGTTGACACACCTTTGCAACATTACCTGGACATTAGAGACAGTGCTGCTGGACTGGCACACTGTGGTTTCCTTTTTCAAAAAGGGGTACCGAAGGGTGTGTTCCAAATATGAGGGTATCACTCTCTTTAGTCTCCTCGRTAAAGTCTAATCGGGTTCTAGAGAAGAGCGTCTGATCGATGGTTGAGGCTCAGATTCAGGAGGAACAATGTGAACTCCATCCTGGTTGTGGAACACTGGACCAGATCTTTAGCCTCACTAGGGTTCTCAAGGGTTCATGGGATTTTGCCCATCCAGTCCTCATGTTTTTTTCTGTATCTGGAGTAGGGGCTTCTCTGTGAGTATAGGATTGTGGGTCCATTGTTTCAGGCCATTCAGTCCTTATACAAGCAGTGCAAAAGTCTAGTTTGCACCTCTTTGAGGTGGCAGTTRGACTACGCCCAGGCTTTCTGTGRTGCAGATGCAGCCAGGSGGTGGAGGGAGCCCAGTGATCTTCAGGTCTCACTGGAGTGGTTTGCAGCCGAGTGTGAAGCGACTGGGATGAGGACCAGCACCATCTGAGTCCATGCTCCTCAGCTGGATAAGTGTATTGCTCTCTCCTGGATGGGGATGAGGTTCTGCCTCAAGTAAAGGAGTTCAATTATTTTGGGATGTTGTTCACAAGTGAGGGAAGATCTGAGCGTGAGACTGACAAACAGCTCAGTGCAGCTTACACAGTGATGTGGTCTGTTGTGGTGAAGACGGAGCTGAGCTGTGAGGCAAAACTTTCTGCTTACCTGTCGGTCTCTGTTCCTACCCTGAACTRTGGTCACAAACTTTAGGGAGTGACTAAAAGTTAGAGATCATGAATACAGGTGGTTGAAATGTTTTCTCCTCAGGTTAGCTGGACTCACCCTTAGAGATAAGGTGAGAGGAACCAGTTGATGTGGTTCGTCTGATAAGGATGACCCCTGGACGTCTCTGCAGGGAGGAGATTCTGGTTTGTTCAACTGGAAGAAGACTCTGGGGAAACTGATGCTACGTTCACACCGAACGCGTTTTGAGCAGCCAAAAAGCACAAAACGTCTCTCGTTGGACGCACTATGTTCAGACTGAAGAACGCACTATGTTCAGACTGAAGAACGCACTAT
>NW_013954074.1:17003-18935 GCF_001266775.1 Austrofundulus limnaeus
TTTCTCTATAGCTGAGAGTCCAGACCCTCGAATGAAGCAAAGAGAAGGACAGGGTCTGGTTTTTACCAGGCTAGAGAAAACTCTTAAGAGAACATTTATCTTGTTTGGTCTGAAATCTCCTTAGAGTTCTACCAAAAGAGCTGGAAGAGGTGTCTGTAAAAAAGATATCTGGATCTTCCTGCTCAAGCTGCCACCTCAGAGACCTGACTCTTGAACAAGAGATGAGTTTGATGGATGGATGAATGGATGGATGGATGGATGTATGAACTATGTGGCTTCCAATCCACCAATGAAAATAATTTCCAAATGCTCCCAGAAGCACACTTTATTTTGTTATTTTGAAAAACTTCAAGCATTTCAAACATGTTTATGTTGTTTTGTTTGTTGTAAACCAGTCATTTTACACTTCTAAAACTGGTCAATCATTCTGTTGTAAAAGTGTGAGCCATCATATCGAAATGAGGATTAAGTCAAATTTTGTCAAACTGGCCTAATGACATTTTCAGATTCCTGCTTTAAAAGCTGCATTTTGATACCTGGATCATTCTGATATCATCAGCTTTTTCAGAGATATGACTTAATTTGTTCTGTTGGTTACATTAATACATTACTGTTTGGTCTGAATCCTACTGAGCCCACGAGGGGACATGGGAGATTTTTTTCTTTTGCGTTCCCACGTAAAAGTATTGCGTTACCTCGCAATACCTTTTGCATTCCCTCCCAAAAGTCATTAAATACTGTTGTGCTGCTGGTTTATTAACAAACTCACATGTTCACCATTASYRMGTTRGCCTACTGCTTTAATTCAGCTTCAGAATGAATATATCACACAGCCACACATGGAAGTATGTCATATGTTGATATTTTAACACAGTGCAGCCACGCAACATCAATGTCAATTTCACAAAATTGTGGCGACACATCCTGTTTTGGTAACCGGATATTTCAAAATAAAAGTCTGATTTAATACAGTTCATATTCAAAACAAACTTTTGCGTGGGAACGCAAAAGTATTGCTTGGGAACGCAAAGGTATTACGAGGGAGTGCAAAAGTATTGCGTGGGAAGGCAAAGGTATTGTGAGGGAACGCAAAAGTATTGCGTGTGAACGCAAAGGTATTGCGAGGAAATGCAAAGGTATTGCGTGGGAACGCAAAGGTATTGTGAGGGAACGTAAAAGTATTGCGTGGGAACGCAAAGGTATTGCGAGGGAACACAGGTATTGCGAGGGAACACAAAGGTATTGCGAGGGAACACAAAGGTATTGCGAGGGAACAAAAAAGTATTGCGTGGGAACCCAAAGGTATTGCGAGAGAACGCAAAAGTATTGCGAGGGAACGCAAAGGTATTGCGAGGGAACACAAAAGTATTGCGTGGTAACGCAAAGTTATTGTGAGGGAACGCAAAAGTATTGCGTGGGAACGCAAAGGTATTGCGAGGGAATGCAAAGGTATTGCGTGGGAACGCAAAAGAATTGCGTGGGAACGCAAAGGTATTTCAAGGGAATGCAAAAGTATTGCGAGGGAACATAAAGGTATTGCGAGGGAATGCAAAGGTATTGCGTGGGAATGCAAAAGAATTGCGTGGGAACGCAAAGGTATTTCAAGGGAATGCAAAAGTATTGCGAGGGAACGTAAAGGTATTGCGAGGGAACGCAAACGAGGGAACGCAAAGGTATTGCGTGGGAACGCAAAGGTATTGCGAGGGAACGCAAACGAGGGAACGCAAAGGTATTGCGAGGGAACGCAAAGGTATTGCGTGGGAACGCAAAGGTATTGCGAGGGAACGCAAACGAGGGAATGCAAAAGTATTGCGTGGGAACGCAAAGGTATTGCGAGGGAACGCAAACGAGGGAACGCAAAAGTATTGCGTGGGAACGCAAAGGTATTGCGAGGGAACGCAAACGAGGGAACGCAAAAGTATTGCGTGGGAA
>NW_013954074.1:19765-22172 GCF_001266775.1 Austrofundulus limnaeus
AGCACCTCTAGTAATATATTTACTGAGAAAAATGTTGATGTGTTCAATACTTATTTTACCCGCTGTACATTGATAAGGCATTAATTCATTATATTTTGACAAAATGCAATTTTCGCACACATTTAAATCAAAACCCTAAATCTGCCCATTTCTCCACATTCAAATTTTGGACTTAATGCTTGTTTCGATGCGTTTGGTCATATTTATTTATTTTAATAATGCAGAATAAAATGTCACTTATGCAGTTTTTCAAAGCAGCTTTGATCAATAGTTCCTCGTCTTTTTTTAAACCTTGGCTGATTTTTCTCTTGTTTTCTGCTCAGTTTGTGCCTGATGGTTCCAGTAAAGTTGTGTGCTCACAAAACAAATAAAGTAGAAAAGTGGAGGAAAAAATAAAATGTATCAGTTTATAAAAGCAACATAAACAACATCTGAAAGTAGAGACATTAAGCAAGAAAAGGGGGAAAATAGGTAAAACAGGACCTCATGCATCTGTAATGTGTCAGCTAATATGTCTGTGAGAATGATGGTGCTAAAACACAGCTTCACACTGTGATTACTGGAGAACCAGTATTTTCTGGACTTTTCACCGTAAGAAAAAGATGATCATCACACCGGCTGTTTGTTTGAGGTATTTTTAGATGTGTGGTCTCGGGACCACTCAGGGCAGCTTTCACTGCTTCAACAATGTGTTGAAACACAAAGAAAGGTGAGCTGAAAGGAACAGTGTAAACACACTCATCCGTTYCTTTGTGTTGTCGGTGTTTTTGTCGCGGGGAGGTGGGACAGAGCTGTTGAGTAATCAGCTGAGCTGCTTCATGTCAGACTCCTCTCTGCACACTCGGGTCAGAGGTGAGATTTCCTCCCTTTGCTGTTGCGTGTCGAGTAAACTCTGTCTTTCCTGCATCTCCTGTTGCCTCGTGTGTTCAGATCTCTGAGGTGAGTCCGTTTAATTTTCCATAAATATACGCAGAAAAAACTMTTCTCACTTGTTCTTTTATGTCTCTATATTATCCGTCTATATGCAGTAGTAATGTTGGTCTACATACAAAACACTAAATGTTTACTTTTCTTGAGTCTAACCACATATGAGACCGACTTCTCTGCACAGGCAGGTGACAAAAGTGACTTTTTCTCAAGTAATCTGTCAGATTATACAATGTGAATTATTGAAAAATGAGTAAGTGTTTTATGTTGTTGATGTTCTGGTTGTTGTGATTCTGCTCCCTTCTGGATTTTTGTTTTAAATTTTCAAGAACTGATAAGCTTCAGATTCATCATCATCTGCACTTTATCATTCTGTGCATCTACCTGATGAGCCTCCTCATCCACGGATTAGGACAGATTATGTGTACTAAATCAACAATGGGTTTCATTTAAGATTCGTGCAGCACTTTGTGAAGGGTAACCCCCGTCAGGCTGCCTGTTTCACACAAAGTGAGTCATTTATTTTGACAACTTCCCACGTCTTCAACCCAAACCTTCAATCTCAGTGTGATKGTGTTTCTACTGTAGTTCTGACACGGTGCGTGGGTGTTTGTCACTTTCCCTCTCAGTYTAAMATCTGTCCGTCTGTCTGTAGAAACGTCTGAGATTGTTCCGTCTCAAACGTCAGCTCACTGCTCTGACATGTCTTTAATTTTACAGATGTTTTCTCAGCATGGTTAAAAATAATCTGGTTCACTTGCAGACCCTGGGAATGAGCTTGGTCCTGACGGGGAGCATGTTTTCATTCTGATAAGAATAAAGTTCAGTTAGGACACAGATGAGGGTCTTTGATTTACAAGATGAACATTAAAGATGTTAGAAAAAATATCTGGGTGCAGAAACTAATGTCAAAACAGGCTCTGAATGACACAAACCTGGATTTATTTTATAAATCAGGGAGGAAACATTAAGATGAAAACATGAAGGAAGTGAAATGTTACCAAGGATCCATTATTGCTTCTTTTCTGCTCTGAGTGCAGTGAACAGACTGCAGTTATCTGTCTGCAGACTGATGATCACAGCTGTAACTAAGTACAAATACTTCTTTACTGTACTTAAGTAGAGTTTTTGGGTATCTGTACTTTACTTGAGTAATTATTTTTCAGCGTACTTTTACTCCTTACATTTTATAAAAATACAAGAAGTATAAAGTTGTTCCTTTTATTTCATTTCTGCTTGTTTTCATTGCAGCTTGTTGTTGTAAAAAATAAAAACTATCCATATAAACTGAGCCTCCTAGATAGAGTGAATTTAACTGTGGTTGAATGAGAAGTATAAATATATAAAACTCTGATAGTGTATTAGTTTGTACACAAACAAATCATGTCACACTCCAGCAGGACAGAATCATTCAAATAAAAGTACTGTACTTAAGAAGTACCGTATTTATTCGTGTGTAATACTATCTCATGTATAACAC
>NW_013954074.1:23519-31192 GCF_001266775.1 Austrofundulus limnaeus
ATGTTACTACACCCAAAAATCATTTTTTTTCAGTGTAGCTTCAAGAGCTCGAGTAAAAAGAGACCAGGTGTGGTGGTCACAAAGGGTTCTGTTTAAAAAGAGGATTTTTCTCTGATGGATTCATTCGGGTCAAAGATTTGGGTCTAAAAATGATGATTATTTATATCCTGGTTTGTCAAAGATCCACATTCAAACTTCACAACTTCACCATGTTAGGATGAAGCTCATAATGTGCCAAACTCTTAATTATTTTCATAGAACATTAGCATCATTAGCTTTAAGAAACCTKGTCACAATTATAAAGACTTGTTTTTCAATTAATTGTTATAAAAACCTAAAATTTTCATCTTTCAGATAACAAAATAAAAGTCACAGAGACTCATTCTTTATGACTGGTTGAAGCACAAACAACAAGTCGTTTAACAAAGAGTCATGATCTTTTTCATTCTTTCTGCTTTTAGCTGTTTGTAACAAATAAAACTAAATACATCATATCTAAACAGACTGGTTAGTTAATTATCCACTTGAAGTTTTATGACTAATATAGGCCCACAGCCAAAATGAGAACCAATAAATAAATACATTTCATTCAGAAAACCCTGAGCAAGAAAAAAAAGTAAAAACTGGAACATAAATATGTCATAAATTTGCCTTTTATGCTTAATGAACAAAACGCAGTAAAGGTTCAGGAAAGTAAAGGGTGTGTGATTTTTAACAAGTTGATGCTGAGTTCAGAGCATGAAGGATTCTGTTTCAATTCTCCACTGACTCTTCAGAATCATATCCTCTTCCTCCTGCAGAAGTCTTAGCTCAGCGTTTTTCCATCACTACAACTTCAGGAGTTGACTAAAACACACATGAACTCGTGAGATGGAGGTGAAAACGAAAGACAAACACATGGCTGCACATTTTTAAACGTCTGAAATGTAAACTAGAACCATTCATTGTTCAGTTTCAACCAAGTATGAAGTATTATTAATAATAAGGCTCATAAGGATGTTTTTATTTCTGCATTGCATTTTGTCATCTTTTGTTCATTTCGGTGCAAAGTGTGCGACGCTGCAGGTTTGAGTGCAGCTTCTCTCAGGAAGGGCTTCCAGTGGAAACAATCTCCAAATATTTACTGAACGTTACATCCCCCTGGTGATCCCTGCACAACGGGAGCAGCTGGAAGAACTATASAAACTGGATTAGGTGACATTTTAATGACATAACTGCAATTTATTCTAGATGAGTTTTATCTATTTAATCACAGAATGTTAAGCTGTGAGTCAGACAAAATGTTTTCATCAAACTCTTCTGACTGTTTTTACAGCTGATCCAGAAACAGGCAGTCCACAGAGCTGTCTGAACAACAACACGCAGTTTGAAATGGTTACAAAACAGGTTTTAAACCATGTCTGTTTAAATCCTTACAGACAAACAGGTACAGAGGTACAGAGGTACCAGCCATCAGCCTTGTGTAACTCCCAAAGTTTCTGTGAAGCCGTTTGTTTTCTCAGCTCTTGTTTGGTGCCTCGTTGWTTCAAATCTCTTCAGAGATCATTGGATCTTTTCTCCTTTAACTGGACCTTTGACATGTTTCTGAACTTCTGGACCAGATTGTTTCTGATCCAAACAATTAGCTTTGGCCAGATGTATTTTCCCTTGGACTCCTGTGTGTCACAGCACACAGAAACACTGCGTTTCTTAAAGAGTTTTTGTTTTAATAAAGAAACATACATTTGTTTTCCAACACTAACTCTCTCCTCTGTTTCTGGAGTGATTTACTGTCTGGTGTGTGCTTACAGCAGAGACCCAGACGGGCTTATGGCAGCCGGTTTAACAGTTATTTTGAATTTGGTTCTTAAACAGTTTATACATCACAACGTAGACATTTAGTCAGAATAAATGATCACATGTGGTTTGTTGCGTTATACAGATTAAACTGTCCTGTGGTAAATGTTTTATTTTGAAGTTTCAAACCAGTAAAGTGGATGTTTGTCACAGATTTATCAGCTCTAGATGTTGTCAGGACCTTGGACCTGAGCTCACTTTCAGTCCGTGATGTAAGCACTGTCCCATAAACGGACAAAGTTCACAGGACTGAGCAGATTTACAGGAGAGAGAAACACTCGTTCCTTCTCTGTTCGTTTGTTGTAGAGAAATCAAACATTGCACAAATTTGTTCAGTTACTGAGGTTTRTTACACAACAGTGTCTGTGTGGTTTCTGCTCTGCAAGCGTTTTCCTCTCCTGTGCTTTCCATCTTTGTTTACAGCGTGTGCCATGGCTTCAGAAGGTAAACAGGTCCGTCCTTCAGGTCATTAGCAGCCTCTCTTTATTGCCTCGGTAAACAGTCACATTAATTTTCCACATTTACCAGCAGCTGTGTATCTACTGCCTCCACAAGAGCAAACACACTTAAACAATGTTTTAACAGTTTCTCAATCTTTCCACCAGCTGTCAGCAGAAAAATAACCTTTAACCTTTTCTTTAAACAAATCTGAACATAAATCAGGCTTATGAGGCGTGTTCCACCTCAAACTAAATTACAAGGAATAAAAATAATTATTTACAGGCAAACAAATCAGTTTTTATGATGTGTTTTATTTATTTTTTATTTAAATTGTTTATTCATTTCATTTAAAACCAAAAATTTTATACACATTAAAAACAAAACATATACACAACATATATACACAACAAAAAATATATACAARTCAAACTGAAATGAAAGGAGGCAGAAAGAAGAAAAATGTCTTATAATATTTGCCCCTTTTTTCTACAATTAATTTAAAGCAGTAATAATTAGGAAAAGAAAAGAAAAAGAAAAAGGTTTAGGGGGATGTTTAGGGGGTCCATCACAGTTTCACAAATCTGATCATGTTTTTTATTCAGATTATTTTAATTTAAAAACAACTACAATATAAAATAAGCTTGAACAATATTAATATTTTTCTTCTATGTCTGCAGCTTTGTACAGGAAAAAGTCAACTTTTAAAGTAAACTGCAAAGTAAAAACCAGGACCAGGCTGACTCAGTGGTCTCAGAGAACAGAACAGGTTCTACTCATCTCTGCCTGAGCTTGTCCCCGAGGAAAGATATGCAGCAAAACAGCTTCTGTGTGACTCTGGGTAAAAACACCCCCAACCATTAGCTACAGCAACAACACACAACTGCATTTCACACAAACAGGATTTCTAGAGTCTCTGTGAACGCAGCTTGTTTTTCATGGTTACAGTTGTGTTCAAAATGATTCAACCCTCACTACARTAAAGTGTTTTAGCAAGTTTGAYGTTTAYTTTTCAYCTTGTTCACAATCAGGTCAAAGAAGGACTTTAATAATAGACAAATGCAGCTTAAATTACAACCATATCTTTTCTAGTATACCAATAAATATCAGTTTTGTGATTTTCTCAGTGACAAAATTATTCAASCCCTTAAAAATGATCACTCTCAAAAGCAGAGGTCGCAGTCAGGTGACTTGAGTCAGGTGTTGAAAGCACCTGCAGATGTGAACAGAGCCATAACGAGCAGCAGTTAAATGAGATACTCAGCTCCTTCTGCACAGTTAGTAGTGTCTTTGCAACACGGTGAAGTCCAGGGAAAGGTCAAAAACATCAAGAGAGGACGTCATTTCTCTTCATAAACAAGGATGTGGATATAAAAAGATAGCAAAGACATTAAACATTCCAAGAGACACAACTGTAATCATAATTCACAGGTTTAAATGTAAAGGCACGGTGCAAACACTGCCTGGGCGTGGCAGAAAGAAGTTGCTCTCACCAGTTGTGTTTCCATTCACCATGAAAATGCACAAATTAGAATTTCGAAAATAAATTTGCTCAATGGAAACACGTCAATTTCGAAAAAAACAAAACAAAACATTGTTCGACAAAATGTTTTTGCTCTAGGATGAGGTGGTTTTTCAGTCGTATCTAAATCGGTGTTTTTCACAAAACTGCAATGGAAACAGTTTTTTCACATCACAGGAGTCACGTGATCAACAACCGTCTGTTTCTACTGGTGAAAAAGACGATGATGAAGAAGATAACAGGAAGTAGAAGTAGTAGTAATATCACAGAAGTAGTATAAAATAGTAAACTCAGCGACTACAATTTCCCAAAAACACAGCATACGTAGCCGCTCCCAAGTAGGGACTTGTCTCTGGAAAGCCTCGATAAAAGACGCCGACGTCTCCTCTGATGATGAGCGC
Source organism: Austrofundulus limnaeus (assembly GCF_001266775.1). Lineage (NCBI taxonomy): Eukaryota > Metazoa > Chordata > Actinopteri > Cyprinodontiformes > Rivulidae > Austrofundulus > Austrofundulus limnaeus. The sequence continues at coordinate 27,717 of NW_013954074.1, forward strand.
TAGTGTCGTGGTAGCAACATGCTATGTGTTTACATCCATCGCTGCCATGTTTGTAATGACTTATCATGAGAACAAACGTATTCACCTGACTTTAATAACATTTCTTACTTAATGGAAACACTGCAGTTGTGAAACTGTTTTTTTTCAACATTAACAGAATATCAACAAAGTTTTGCGCACATTTGTAATGGAAACACAGCTAGTGACTGCTGTTTGTTACCTGAAACGACAGGTAGACAGGACCCCCGGCTGACAGCTGAGGCACTGCCACAGGACGTGTCAGAGGGAGGCACTCAGGTTTCAGCCCACACAAACACTGCGAGATGAAGGCGTCTGTGTCAGAACTCCCAGACACACCTCTCTGCTGACTCCAAAGCACAAGAAGAGTCGACTCCAGTTTGCCAAAAACCATGTGGACAAAGCACAAAGGTTTTGGGGCACTGTTCTCTGGAGCGACGAGACAAAGTTGGAACTCTTTGGGCCTATGGCTCAAAGAWATGTTTGGAGGAGGAAGAATGAGGCCTATAAAGAAAAGAACACCTTGCCTAGTGTGAAGCATGGCGGTGGGTCAGTCATGCTCTGGGACTGTTTCTCTTCTTCTGGTACAGGGAATCTACACTGTGTGCAAGCTATCATGAATTCAGTTAAATACCAGGAGATCTTGGGTGAAAATGTCATGCAGTCAGTGACCCTGAAGCTTGAGAGATGTTGGACCTTCCAACAAGACAATGATCCCAAGCATACCTCAAATKCTACCAGTTCTTGGCTGCAGAAGAAGGGTTGGAAGATTCTGGAGWGGCCATCACAATCACCTGACTTAAAYCCCATAGAAAATCTCTGGTGGACTTGAAGAAGGCAGTCGCACCACACAAGCCCAAGAATGTCAATGAACTAGAGGCCTTTGCCCTGAGGAATGGGCTAAAATACCTTTAGATCACTGCAAGAAACTTGTGTCGAGCTATGTTTCACGTTTGAAGGACGTTATTACTGTCAAAGGGAGTTGTACTAGTATTAATGATGTATGTGACTAAGGGGTTGAATAATTTTGTCAGTGAGGAAATCACAAAAATTATATTGGTATACTAGAAAAAATATTGTTGTAATTTAAGTTGCATTTGTCTATTATTAAAGTCCTTCTTTGACCTGATTGTGAACAAGATGAAAAATAAACGTCAAACTTGCTAAAACACTTTACAGTAGTGAGGGGTGAATAATTTTGAACACRTACAGTACAGTTGTTAAGGTTTAGGCATGATGTCCAGCAAACAGGCACCAACAACTTTGTTTGAACTTTTTTGCTGAAAACCTCAAAAGTCCCTGAAATAACTTGAAACTGACAAAAGCGATAAAACAAATAACTCAAAATCAACAAATGAAAATCAGTCATCAGTCAGAGTTTTAGTGTTTAAAAAAACAAATGAGGCAAACTTTTTTTTAGCAGATAGAGGCTTAAAATAATCTGACCATGGTTACATGTTGAACTAACCTGGTAAAAACCAGCCCCATGTGCTTCGCTTTGCTTCGTACACAGAGTCTATAGACGTGGCTTCTGTTGACGTTTGAATCGATTGGATCTGATTTTACCCAGTCACTAACATTTGATTGTGATGTATGTAGTGCACCAGCTCAACCGTGAAGGAAGCTAAGCTAAGAAGCTAACCAGAAGTTGCTTATGCTGTAAACAACCATCCCCTACAGGGAAGAAAAAAGTACCAAGTCAAACGAGATGGCTATAAATGAGTGCTGCAGGCTTTGGGAGACAAACATTTGGAAGCCTTGTCAACACAGACTGAATGGCTTCATTCATCTCCTTTGCTGCCATTTCTAAACTACAGGCAGACTAAAACAGAAAACTGACATCATTGTTCAGGAAGGCAGTGGCCAGGCTGGTGTTAAACTAACGTGTGATCTGTCAGTCTGTCAGCCTGTTTAAAGGTAGTCACAGGGCTGTTTGGTATCATGCTGTGTAACATTCTGAGTTGTTTCAGTTTAGAAAAAACATGATTGAGACACAGACTATAAGGCCATCTCTAATCAGTTTGATGCTCCTGTGACAACAGGAGCACAGATTATTCAGAGGTTTAAAGTCTGCTGGAGACACCTTTCCTGTGGCCAGATAAGGAGAAATGATAAATTAAAGAAACAAATGATTGAAAAGGTAACCAAATCACCTAGAAAAACTTCCAAAGAGATTAGAGGTGAACTCTGAGTCACGCCAAGTCACATCCGAAATCCCATTAACTGTGTGTTCACAGACCCAAAACTGAWACATACAAAACTAAAAACAACCCAGTACCCAAAGGGAAAGATGGAGGCTGAGTTTACCTGCATCTTCTTAGACTAACCCAAGAAATGTTTCAACAAAGAAGCCGTCCAGTGGACCTGACTCAAAGTTTATACCTGGGCATGGAGGTTTGGTTCTGTTCTGCTGCTTTGTTGCATCTGGTAGAGGGTTTTTAAATCTTACATTGGAGTTCAATGAAATCTCAAAACTATGAAGGAATTCTGAAGTGAAATGAGCTGCCTGTCGTCAGAAAGYTTGCTCTCAGGTTGTCCAACAGGATCATGACCCAWAACYWATCTARAAACATCTGAGAATGGATCAGTAGCAAACACTGGACTGTTCGGAAGAATCCYTCKGAGCCCTGATCTGTGCAAGGAACTAAAACATTTAGAGGAGGAACTCTTCAAGCCTGAGGCATCTGGAGTAGTTTGTTCAAAAGGAGTGGGTCAGTGTAGTGGACTCCTGAAGAAGGAGTCCTATCGGGTCTTTATGGCCTGTGGGACTCTGGAAGCAGCTGATAGGTATCGGCAGTCCAAGAGGGTTGCAGCTCGGGTGGTCTCTGTGGCAAAAAACTCAGGCGTGGGAGGAGTTCAGAGAGGCCATAGAAAAAGATTTCTGCACACCTTCGGGGTGATTCTGGTCCACCATCCAGTGTCTCGGGGTGGGGGTGGGGGGTTCACCACAAACACTATTTATTGGGATGGTGTGCTGCTGACCTCAACTCGGGACATTGTGGGTCGGTGGGCAGAATACTTTGAACACCTCCTCAATCCTACCGAAGTCTTCCCATGAAGAAGCAGAGCCTGAGGACCCTGGGTCGGACTCCAATCTCTGGTGCTGAGGTCACTGAGGGGGTTAAAAAGCTCCTCAGTGACAGGGCACCGGGGGTGGATGAGATTCACCTGGAATTCCTTAAGGCTCTGAATGTTGTGAGGTTGCATTGGTTGATGCAACTCTACAATATCGCGTGGACATCGGGGGCAGTTTCCCTGGATTGGCAGACTGGGGTGGTGGTTCCCCTATTTAAAAAGTGGGACCACAGAGTGTGTTCTTACTATAGGGGGATCACACTTCTGAGCCCCCTGGTAAGGTCTATTCAGGGGTTCTGGATAGGAGGGTCTGTTGGATAGTTCAATCTCAGATTCAGATGAGTTTGATGGATGGATGAATGGATGGATGGATGGATGGATGG
>NW_013954074.1:35806-37205 GCF_001266775.1 Austrofundulus limnaeus
ACACTGACCGTACCGACACTGACCCGTTCTGACACTGACCGTACCAACACTGACCGTACCGACACTGACCCGTTCTGACACTGACCGTACCAACACCGACTGTACCGACACTGACCCGTTCTGACACTGACCGTACCAACACCGACTGTACCGACACTGACCCGTTCTGACCGTGCTGACACTGACCGTTCCGACACTGACCATGCCGACACTGACCCGTTCTGACACTGACCTGTACCAACACTGACCCATTCTGACCGTTCTGGCACTGACCATACTGACACTGACCATACTGACACTTCCTGCACAGCTTTGTGCAGGAATTAATTTTCCTCTCTGGTGGAGAGGAGAGGCCAGGCCAGAGAGTTGTGATGGAATGGGATGTCTTCTGTACCTGTTGACCTCTTGACCTAATCTTAATAATGAATTAAAAAGAATACAATGAATGGATGAATTTATCTGTGTTTTTAACAAAGGAATTTTTTGTTAATCTGGACTTGAGGTTAATATTAATGAGCCCTGTAATTTAAATTTTTAATAATCACTAAATGATTTCATCTTTAAATCTGTACAAAAGTAAAACTTGTTGTTGTCAGGTTGTGGTTTAGCATATTTTCAACACTGAACCACTTTTCTCCTGATTGACATGAAGCTTAAAAGTCTTGTTTAGCAGCAGTTTCACGTCAAAGAATTGTGGTTAGATAAAACCAGTTTCTAAAGTACAGAAACCATTAAGATTTGTACCATCTATAAACAGCAAAGCCAGTTTCCTCCTGAGGTTTTACATTTCTTACAGACCAAACTGAGAAGACTCATATTTTAGTCACTGCCCAGCAGTATTAGGTGTTCTTTCAGTTCAGTACAGAGCATGACGGTGTATTATCTGAGGTTTCCACAGTGACTAATCACATACTGGAAGGCTCGTCATCTATGGCTGAGGTAAAAGGTTAGGTAAAGAGGGAGACAGGGATCAACAGACACACAAACACAAAGGAATACACAACTAAAGGGAATATCTGAACCATGTTTGATCATTCTCCATGTGCTTTTAAAGCTCTAATCATTGAACTAAAATCTATAAAACTTATATTTTTAATTTAAGCTGTTCTGTAGCTATAAAACAGTGATATCTGTTTTCTGAATTGTGTTCATTTGCTAACGTTTAATTTTTGTGTTTTCCAGCAATGGGCCTGAATTCAACCCTGGGAAGCCTTTTGATTTTTCTCTGGATGTCAGGAATGTGGGCAGGATTTGTAGAAAGTGAGCTCAGTCACACAACAGACACACACAACTAAAACACAGACATTCACACACACACCAAAGTACTTTGCAAATAATTTCATGTCAATAAAACATTTAATAACAATTCACAAATCTCAGGAAATGGACTTCTTGTTTC
>NW_013954074.1:39916-41700 GCF_001266775.1 Austrofundulus limnaeus
GTGTGTGTGTGTGTGTGTGTGTGTGTGTGTGTGTGTGTGTTTCGCAGAGAACTGTACCAACTATAAGCTCCAGTTTGAGAGGGTTTTCTCTGTTCCTGGGGAGGTGGCCATGCTGAACAGCACCCTGCTCTCTCCAGACGTTCTGGACTTCATGGCGGTCCCGTACAACATCACCTGGTACAACTCCAGAACACAACAGGAGCTGAGCAACCAGACCGGCCGGGTTCTGATGGTCAGGGAGACTCTGTGGTTCCTGAACACAACACTGGATGATGCAGGGGAATACATGATGCTGCTGCAGTATGTTTTTAACAGAGGAAAACATTTTAACCATGCTTTGTAACAAGATTTTACATCTAAAAACATTCATAAATGACTTAAACTCCACACCGTTTACAACAAAATATATTTATGAGCCACATCAGCATAGTTAGAATCTGTATTTGAGGGGTGTGGCACTATTAAATTTGTAGTTTGCTGTTTTTTTGTTGTTTTTTTTAACAAAAGTGTACGGTACAGAGGGGATAAGAATCCAAAGTATGCAACAAATTCCTCACATCTTTCTGTGAGATTCACAAGTCAATTCAGTTTATATTTTAACAGTATTATACCCTACGTTTATTATAACACAACATAAAAGCAAGAAAAGTTTTATTTTCAGACTATTTACAATAAAATAACTTCATTAAAATAATTTTGATTGAACGTCTATAAAAAATGAACATTCCTGTTTGAATAAGACCCCAGAGACACTGAAGAGCTTCTTGATGACTTACTGAAGTCTTTTCCTCCACAGAACTCCTTCTAAGTGCTGCATGCAGTCCACCATGTTAGTGGTGGACCTGCCCCTGCCAGGGGAGTGTGGGAGGCCAAATAAAACCACTCAGGACCTGACGAACGGAGTGGCTGACAGCCTGAACTGTCCTCTCACAGACTATATAGATAAACTGAAGAGCTACAACATCCCCTCAGATCTCAGGTGGTACAAGGTGAGATTCATCCAAACCTCAGTTATTGACCAGATCTTTACAAGTATGATAGATATAAAAAAATAATAATAATATTAAAACCTAATTTAATTGCCTGACTTTGCTGTTATTTTGTTGTTTTCATATTTAGTAATTATTTAAAGATTAAGTTTGATGTATTTTTTCTGATCTAGGGTTGTGAGCCCATACTGGATGGAGTGGGTGGGTATACCTACGTAGAAACTACCCAGCTCACCATTGCCAGGGTGAAAAATGAAAACAGTGGCATGTACACCTGCACCCTGACGTTCACGCTTGGTGATGTTACAGGATCAGTGTCAGAGACCATCGATGTAACAGTCATAGGTTAGAACGAACAGACTCATTTTAAACTTTATAACTTGTTTTATTCTTTAATAAAACACATCTTTCACAAAGGTAAAGATCAGTGGTGGGCAGCGCTAATCCAAAAAGTAGCTCCGCAATTTCTAAAGCTCTTATGAAAATATTTAGGTCCACAACTTCAAAAACTCTTATGCCCAAGAAAAACTAGCAGAAGCTAATTTTAAAACACAAGTTTAATTTGACACTTACCAGCTGACAACAATGTATGTACAACAAATGCACAACACTGCCACCTAGTGGTGTATGAACTCTTTTACAGCTTAACCCTACAACCACTGATAGCTGGGGATGTGATGTCCTGAAACAGACCTTTAGCTCCTGGTGTAAAATTACAAACATTAACTGTTTTTGCTGTTGCCTTCCTGCTACGTAAGCAGACACAAAGCATTGTGGGAAATCAGAAGCGTGACC
>NW_013954074.1:41918-44567 GCF_001266775.1 Austrofundulus limnaeus
TGGTACTGCTTTTTCATTTTAGAAAGCACAAATCTGCTTATGAATTATAAAAATGAGTAAGACCGCTAAAGCGCAAATGAAATATTTATGTCTGTAATTTGCGGATTTGTGTTTTAGTGGGCTGGTGCCCACCACTGGTAAACATAATGCCACAGTAAAGGTATCGTTCCCATTTCATATGAAAAGGGAGCGATGCAGTGCAGCAAAGTAGTTCTTAGTTAGAACAAGTTCTACAGCTACAGGTAAAACAAAGAAACAAACAAAACCTAAAGTTGAAAATATTTGACTGTGTTCTTTCTGAAAGCAGCTGTTAATGTGGCCTTTGATAAACTCAGTGTATTTATGGTTGTTTTTCAGACAAGTACTCTTTGACTCCACAAGTTCATAAACCGAGAAGTGACATAAAAAGGGCAGAGATTGGTAAGAGTCCACTTCAACACACAGATCATCGTTAAAGTATTGTTTTTTATAGTTTCCTTTAAACCAAAAGTTTTTTTCTCATCCTAATAAATCCAAGTGCATTCATTAAAGGGGCTATATCATGTAAAATCAACTTTTTAGAGTTTTATATCATATTATAATGTTATCCTCTCATCAACAAATGTTTTTAATAACAACTCAAGGTGACATAGTTACTTTATTATGGTATAGATTTTAATTATATGCCTGAGAAACACATAATATTGTCCCTTTAATTTCTGACTGAACACAAACACAGCTGAAATAGATAAGTGATGATGTTGATGTTTAAAAACTCAGAAATGACAGAATGAAAACAAAAATATGAAACATTATTTTCTGCTCTGTTATACAGCTTTAAAGTCAGAAAATCAATATGTAAAATACTGATTTTAACTAGTCTACATAATCTACAAACCCATCTACATAAAATAATATAATAAAGTGTGAAMAATAGTTATATTAAGTATAATTTGTGTTGTTGTGCGTTTAGGATCAAACTTTACGACGAGCTGTTTGGTGTTTGTGCCTGGGGTTGGAACACCGTTTGTTGAGGTGTTTTGGTTGACCGGAGAAAATGTCATTTTTACCACTGATCCCTCTGTTCGTGTCTACACGTCCAAACGGTTCGTACCTCCTGAGTATAATGTTTGTTATTCATGGACCAACACACAGAGTTTATGTAACATTTTAAATCCCTTCAGCAGGGTCACTTTTTCTTTTGTTTGTTTTGTTTGTAACAGTTTGTGGACTCAACATGAGCCTACAGGAGTGTGGATAGAACGACTTCTCGTGATCTCTGAGCTGAAGRAGGAGGACTTTAACATCAACTACACCTGCAGGGTGTACAGCTCCCGGGGCAGCCCGTGTGGATATTTGACTTTGCTACAGCCAGGTAAACACGCTGCAGTACAATTATACAAATACTATAAGTAAATACAAATAATTCATGTTATTTTAAGTGGTCAAATCTCTTCAGAAAAATCTGTTTTACCTTCCATAACAAATCTACAACATAATGTTTTTGGTTAACATGGGCCAAAGTTGCTTTTTACTTCAATTCAATTCAAAAAATTTATTCATTTCATTAAAAACAAAATAACCATATACAATAGAAACTAAGAAAATACACAAATAAAAAATCAAAATAAAATGAAAGGCAGCAGAAGAAGAATAAATCTTATGTCTGCCTCTTTTATCCCCAATATATGTTCAAAGAATCTTATTCTGTTGATGATTTAACAAATACAAACTAAATTAGTACAAATAGGCACTACTGTAAAACTTTTATACAGTAAAATCCTTGAACACTGAGTCAACTCTGCAGCTGGTTTTCAGTTTACAACTTCTGACCATGAAGAGACTTTTATTGGAAACCTAAATTTCCTCACCAAAGCCATTTTAAAAGCTAATTAAACTTTTAGCTCAGGCTGTTTTCAACTTTTTGGAAAGTTTATTTATTTATAAATTAAAGTAAAAATATCAGTAGTTTTATTTTTCACATTTGACCAAATCACCACCAGACTTAAACCCAGAGGTTTTAACTGCAGGAAAAACATTTTGTAAGAGAATCTAGAAAAGAATAATCATGTGGTGACTATTTAACACAAAAAAATGCTCATTTGGCTGCTATTCAACTCTTTAGCTACAAAATGGAGACCTTTCAACTAAAACATGTRAGGATTTTGCAGAATGACCCAGGGCGCAGGCAAAATCCAAGGTTAAAAAAATAGTTTATTTTAAACAAAAATAAACAGCTGTTAAGGCAGCAGAACTCACAGAGGCACGAGGAACATGAAGGACACCTCACCGGCTGAGGGAAGCAGCACAGTGAACCATAGATATAATAGGACTAGATACCGGAACCACCACTACGGCCTATTGGAGCTGACGAGACGTGGGGCGGCCATCTTAGAACGGTCTCCCGCTCCACTCAGTGTGATCAGTGTAGCAGCACAATGAAGTATCAACACGTTTAATAAATCATAACTCACTGAATACTGAAGTGACGGTCACGCCTTTTCTTTAGCTGCAAACCTTATTACATACTGCTACATGTGTAAGAGCACATAGTTGTGTGTATTTTTAAATATTATTGGGGTTAAAGGTAATATTTTGCAAAACAAAGTGATCCATGCATGTGTATACCCACACACACACACACACACACACACACACACACACACACAC
>NW_013954074.1:48906-53716 GCF_001266775.1 Austrofundulus limnaeus
ATGTAATGCTGTGGTGTTGTTTTAATTTTCTAATTTACTTTGTTTTTATTTTATGCGAAGCGCTTTGTGATTTTATATCTAAGAAAGGTGCTACTGTACATAAATAAACTTTACTTACTTTACTTACTTACTTTACAACAAACCTAACATGACTAGTTTCCAAATTTATTAAAAAGACAAACAAAACAAGAAACAGGGAAACCTGTACAGTACAAGAAACCTGGAAATTAAAGGATACTTAGTTGTTCAACTGGCTAGTGGAACAATTGAGGAAATGCCATATGGAATTTGGAGAAATGTAATATGGCTAAAAGGACCAAATAACTTGGTAACGGTCAAAGACTTGGAGAGCCTGCATAACCCCAAGAAAGCTAAGAAATCAAAGTGGAAAAGATTGGAGTTGTTGAAATCACGGTCAATAAAAATAAGCCCCTCAGCCACCACAACTTGGCATAAACCAGTGGATGTCCCTGAAGTAACAAAACAAAAGTTGGAGGAAAGTGATTTGTCTCCAGAAGTAAAAATTAAATCAAAACAAATAATTGATTCAGCCAGAGTTGCTCGCTTCAAAAATGACTGCGGGGACTTGGGCACTAGATTTTGCCACCATATCGTAGGAGGGTTACACCCGCCTGTAAAACAGTACCCTCTCCACCCAGAAGCAGTGGCAGAAATGGAAAAAATTGTGAAAGAACTGCATGCGCTGGGAATCATCAGAGAAGAGCCAAATCCCCTCACCAATAGCCTTATTCAGGCTGTGAAGAAACATGAATCAGCGGGAGGAGGCTGGAGACCAGTGATCAATTTCAAGGCTTTAAACCGGAGAACTGTTGCAAACCGAGCCAGTCTCATCAATCCCCAAGGAGCATTGAAAACATTGTCAAAAAATACAAATCTTTCATCGACCTGGCTAACGGGTTTTTCTCACTCAGGTTAGCCMATGAATCACAAGGAAAAACAGCTTTCACCCAAAAAGGTAAGAGCTATGTGTGGCAAAGACTGCCACAGGGATACAGAAACTCACCAAATGTATTCCAATCAGCCGTCCTGGAAATACTTGAAGACATTGGAGCTTCAGTATACCRTACATCGATGACATTTTCATTGCAGATGATACTGAAGAAGAGCATCTTAAACGTCTGGAAGAAGTGGTTAAACGGATCTCTGAAGCAGGCCTCAAACTAAACCTGGCGAAGTGCCAGTWTGGCCAGTTTAAAGTCAACTACCTGGGGTTCCAAGTTACCACAGACTTGGGCTTATCGGACGGTTACAGAGAGAAAATTCAACAAATGAAATCCCCCAGGAGTGAAACTGATCTACAAAAAATCTTAGGCCTGTGTAACTATGTGAGAGATCATGTGCCAAACTACCAGAAATATGCAAAACCTTTGTATGCCTGCCTGAAAATAAGAGGCTACAGCGGAAGGCCACAAGGAAAAGGCATGGTTATGAACACACAAAAACCAAGATGATCTTGACAAACTGAAAGAATAAATCCAGAAAGCTGTCAGACTTGAACCTAGAAACCTAACCTCTAGGCTGGTGGCAGAAATATTCTGCGAGAATGACGACACTATGGTCAAGGTGAGTAATGACCGAGGAGGCCTAATCACAATGTGGAGCACAACACTGACATCAGCGGAGAAGAAATACCCTCAAGAGGAGAAAGAACTGGCAGTGCTAGCAAAATATTGGGGGTCACTGAAAGATCTGGCCCAAGGTCAACCCATCAAAGTCACAGCACAAAGCCAGGTACATAAATACATGCAAAAAGGCACCATCGAGAGCACCAGAGCAACTAACACCAGATGAGGCTGATGGGAAGACATTTTGCTGGATCTAGACCTAGAAATAGGCCCAGCACAGCTATAGGAAAAGAAGCCTACCGCCAGTCAAACTAAGGATAAAACATATGACTGGGTGCTCTTCACAGATGGATCACGAAAAGGCCCTGAYGAAACTGCGTATTGGGGTTGCATCTCGACACAAAATGGAAAAGAACGACACCGAGCTAGAGGAAAGGTGAGTGGAAGCGCCCAAGCTGGAGAAGTGACTGCAGTTTAGGAAGGGTTGCTGGAACTCACAAAGAGGAAAATCAAGGCCGCAAGGGTAGTAACTGACAGTTACTATTGCGTACAGGTCCTAAGAGAGGACTTGTCCATCTGGATTGAGAATGGATTTGAGTCAGCCAGAGGAAAAACTGTGGCCCACAAAAAACTGTGGGAAAAAATAGCCGAGTTAAGGACACAACTCAACTTAGATGTGGAGCACCAAAAAGCGCACACAAAAGAAAGATCTTACTGGGAAGGAAACGACGAAGTGAACAGGTATGTCCAACAACGGAAAATTGTCTTGATTGGAGCAGAAAAATGGAACGTTACTCCTAAAGGAATGGAGGTTYCAAAAGAGTATGTGGCGGAGGTAGTGGTGACCATGCATGAGGCTCTAGGATATGCTGGGCTGCTACCCACACGTAGAGGACTGGAAAAGCAGAACTTTTGGATTCCTATGAAACAAATTCAGCAAGAACTCAGGCACTGCACAGTATGTGGGAAATACAATGCAGGAAGGAGAGGAAAGAGAACTGAAGGCCTCACAATTAAAAGCACAATCCCATGGGGCTCAATATGCACGGATGTAGCTGGACCTATGGGGGTCACAGGGACTAAAGATGAGAAATATCTTATTGTCCTTGTAGACTCAATGTCTGGCTTTGTGGTGATGAGACCTGTCAGGAAAGCCAGCGGGAATAGTGTTGTCTCCATGTTAGACTACACATTGCAATTTGCATAATCAAATGTGGCTTTTCCTTGCAAATTTCTAATAAACTGCTTTAAGCATGATAAAATACAATTGCATGACTGGGCATTGATTACTGAGGTTTTTCTCTGATTTCAGAGTGTGTTGTTACTTCAAAGCAACAAGGTACTAACATATTAAGGTGTGTTTGCTTTGAAGCCAAAAGGTAATGATAAGAGGTAGTAAATTAATAAAAAGTTCATTTTTACTGGTTATTAGCCTGGGGAGATTGGATAACTCCCTTTAACAGTTCCCTTGAGACCTGCTGTCCAGGTCACTAAACATTATCTCAGTCATTGTAAGAAGTGCAGATCCCGTTAACAGTGGTGCCCGGCTGCTGGAGGCGTCCTGAGTTACTGCGCTGATCCAGAGGCTGGGGGTAACGAAGGGAGCGACCACCGGAGAGAAGGCAGCTAGAGGCCGAGCTTAAAGCCTCCCACCCCTGTCTCCTGGAGGAGACACACCTGACTCTGTCACACAGGCCACCCCAGTTGGCTGTAAGTCTGGTCTGTCGCCTCTAAACCAAGAAGGGGACATTGGCTCCTTCCCAAGACCTGTTGGTGTCTTGGTGGGTAAACTGGGGGAGGAGCCACACAGGAAAACATTGTTTTGCTGCTTTTTCTGCTGCTTCATTCCCTCTGATTCCTGTGTGTGCTGGTATCCATAAAAAGTTTACTGTTAGTCCCATCATTTGTATTCTGAATAATGTTTGTAGTATTTCTTATAAAATGTCCGGTCGGCTGTCTGACTGTTCTGCAAACTTATGAGTATGAACACAAACTGAGGACAGGACACCAAATATAAAGGCAAACAAATTAAGAGACAATCAGAAACACCTGGAGAGACACAAGAGGGATCAGGTGTGAGAGGGCGGGGCTGCAGGGCAGAGAAACACAGGGAAACACTGAAAACACTAGAAAACTAAGGAAAATGAACACAAACCCTGACAAAACAATTGTTTTTCTCTCACTGGTCATTTAAGTGTTCGAACCACCTGAAGCCCACTCAGTTTAATTTAATTTAAATATAGATGAGAAGCGTCAAAATAATGTCGGATCATGCCCGTCACACAAACACAGGTCATCTAAACTGATTAGAAAAAAATACCAGTGACCTCAGAGATGGAAGCATTTACTCACTGTTAGATAAACTAATGAAGCTTTTAGTTTCGGGTGTCAGAGTTTTAGGAAATATCCTATGTTTAACCCAATCTCTTTTCACAAATTAATTCATGATAGAAATAAATTTTAATATTGACTGATTGGTTATTTGTTTCACTGCAGATCRAGACCTCATCCTTCCCATTGGACTTGTTTTTGGAAGTGTGACCGTTCTCTTTATCATCAGCGTCATCATCTACTATATATTCAGGATTGACATTGTGCTGGGCTTCAGGAGAACATTTCCAGTTCTCTACTCAAATAAAGGTAATGCTTCACAGCAGGTGTGKCATCTTTAATCTGCTAACAGGAAGGATTATAATCATTTCTCTGCTACAGTGCCTATAAAAGATTCACCCTCATCAATGTTTTATGTTTTATTGATGTTGGCCTTCTCTACAAAATAAAATGCTCAGCTGAAGTTTGTCAAGGTTATTTAGATTCTAGATTTAATCAGAGTTTTCTTCAACTGTGGCTTTCTTTTCACAGTAAAGCCTGAAGAACCGTCATTCATTTATGATGGCATTGAAAAAAACATTTGGTGAGGTGAACACTTTTTATAGACACTGCAGAGAAGCTTCAGAGTATAGTTGCACTGAGTACCCACACATGAATCAACGATCTGTCCCACATCTGACCACATGTGTTCACAATGAGCACAAACAGAGGCAGCTGTAACCACAGGACCGCCTGCACTCTGAAAAAACGTCACCTGCTGCATGCATGAGGTGGCCTCGGAGCTTTGCTTGTTTTAAACAGGAGAAATGTTTGGCAGGGACCCAGTAAAGCAAACTGCAGCACGTAAAAATGATGCAACTCAAAACCTCACATTTTGGCTTTCAGATAAACTG
>NW_013954074.1:53840-55569 GCF_001266775.1 Austrofundulus limnaeus
CCCCCCCACCAGTTCTTTTAGATAAAAAAATAAAGAAAGGAAGAAAACCTTTTTTGGCTGATGGATAAAATCAAATAACACATTTACATCAAGAACTTAAAACAAAGTTAAAAGATTTTCAGAACAATCAGAACGTCTGATCACCAATCATCACTAATCTGAACACGTGCATAGCTTGTGCAGTTTAAAAATGTCTGTTTAAACCAGAGGCGCCCAAACATTTTCCCTGAGAGGGTCAAAATTAAAATCAATCTGAGGGACGTGGGCCGAATGCAATAATATAAGAAATGCAAATACTTCTTCAGTAAAGTTGTTTTATTTTTTATGATTAAGCTAAGAGCCAGTGTGGTTGCCCACATTCTTTTGTGTTTTCAGCCCATGGGCATGGAGGAAAATTCAACGTATGCTCAGGCAGCAAAGGCTCATGGGACTTTTCATAGTTTAAAATTTGAATATATGGGTGAGAAGGGGTTATCTGCAGAATCAAAGTGGGCGTGTCACAAGAGTGGGCGTATCTAAAGCATAAACACGGTGGGCTACGAGACCTAAATGACGGTATCCTCAGACCCTGCTTGATCTTACAGCCTGACCCTGACCCCAACACTAAGGTTAACCAGGAGAAATGTGACCCAAGTAGGGGTCTCCAGAAAAAGTGGTGCCGTACAGTAACGCCCCTTTTCTTCTTGTCCAATCAGATGATGCTGTACGGTGATGCCCCCCCCCCTTTTTTTGCTTGTCCAGTCAGGTGTGTCCCTTTAACAAAGTCCGTCAAATCAGGTGTGTCGCTTTAGATCGCCTTTTGTTGGGACACGCCCACTCATCTGCAGAAACCTCTACTTAATATGGGGTCTCATAAGGTGTGCAAATCTATATGGACTTAAATCTAATCTAAATGTCTCTTGTAGTTACTTCTATTTTATATTTAATCTGAACATAATTACAATCTAATAACCAGGACAACTGATGGTGGCCCAAATCAAATGGCTTGGCGGGTTAGTTTTGGCCCACATGCCCCACTTTGGGCACCTCTGGTTTAAATCATAAAAACATTTAATCTTTTTTAGATGTAGTCATGTCCAGAGAGAACAGTTCTGTGTTCTGATGTGTGAATCTGGACTTTTGATGTCTTACGGGGGATTCACTGTAGATGTCAGTGACTCAGATGTGAAACAACAGATCTGTTCAGTTTGTCTGTGCTGAGCAGGATAACTGAATATGTTCAAACACAAGGTGGTTTTCACTAATAAACGTAATTATTTTTGTGCATGTTTCAGTAAAACAAACATCTAAATAGACTTAATGAGCTCTTTTCTCTGTCAGATCTGGATGGAAAGCTGTATGATGCCTATGTGACGTACCCTCAGCTCTACACTGAGYTCAGGGAGGACGTGGACAAGTTTGCTCTGCAGACTCTGCCTGAGGTGCTGGAAAAGACCTGTGGATATAAACTCTTTATAGCAGGTCGGGACTGTCTGCCTGGACAGGGTAAGTGTTGACATCAGTGTTGACATCAGTGTTGACATCAGTGTCTCAGTTATTTTGAACTGTGGGGTACCTGGTGCTGCCTGGGTAGTCCCATTATTGCCCAATGTTTGTTTTTGTACTACTGATGTGTTCTAACCATAATAATGTGTTGAATTAGTGATGGGCAGTTTGAAGCTGAAGCTTCAGTGCATGTATTGAAAAAAACAACACACTGTTTCAGAAGCACTGTGTCGGAGCTTGATTC
>NW_013954074.1:56847-58010 GCF_001266775.1 Austrofundulus limnaeus
GTTGGGACATTCTTTTGAACAGTGGTTGCTTTGTTTCCCCGATGTATAACTGGTCGCAGTCCTCCTGGCACTTAACAGCATATACAATATTGCCCGGCAGGCAATGTTGTATATGCTGTTAAGTGCCAGGAGTAACTAACAGTGCTGTTAAGTGTTAGAGTAAAATAAAAAGATTAAACTGAACCAAACTGCATGGAAATTGATCAAATAATAATGATTTTGTGGACATTTAAAAATTCCATTATTATCAATGTGCATTTCAATGCATTTTCAATGGGACGATTTGGGCCAGAGAAATAAAAACACATTTGTGTAGCAGGAAGTGAACCCTGGCTGCTCAGTTTACAAGCAGAGCTCCAGGACAAAGCATGCAGGCAGGTAGGCAGTGTACTGGTAAGGGTTTTCATTCTGCACTACCCCAATGTAGGCATACTTCTATTTTGGTTAATATTGGTAATATTTTTAAACAGATTTTGTTGGAAGCAATGCCAGATTGTGGCCCACGTGATGGGAATCAGAATATATATGGTTTTTGGGGGTCTACCTGTTATGGTTTTTGAGTTTACCCCAGACCAACAGAAAAAGCCTTTTTCCTTTATTTATTTAGATGCAGAGGTAAACATAGTGAGGAGTCAATGCTAAGTTGTTTAAATAAAATGATATTTGCACACAACAATAATATAAAAATATTCAGGCCTTGAATTTCTTCAGGTTTTTTTGAAGACTAAATCAAAGAATTGTTGTMTTTGATGTAGTCTTCATCAAAGAAACGATTCATCTTTGATTAATTCAGTTTTCTGCTCCAGTTTTTGATTTGCTGCTCCTCCACAGCTTTAACTCATCCAAAAATATCATTATTCAGCCGGACTGAGAATATCATGATCTGATGTTCAGTGGCAGGAATAACAGATATCTGATAAAAACAGTGAACAATTGTACACACAAGATTTTAACAAAGTGAGTAAAGAAAACCCAAACCTTTGTGGAGCGGTGTGAATGCAGATTTCACAGTAAAAACATTGAAAGAGGTTATGTAAAGTTAAACTTTACGTTACTGAAAAATATAAAGTCACCTTGTTCACAAGATTTCACCACAAAAATAACTTTTGAGCTTTTTGGGTTGATTTTTGTTATCAAATTTTTACTATTACAGTTTATAATTC
>NW_013954074.1:64445-66388 GCF_001266775.1 Austrofundulus limnaeus
GAAGCATATGTGTACACACATGATACACGTGGATTTTATTTTGAAATCAGAAAGTTTCAGGAAGCCAACGGCGAGACAGTTTCAACATAGATACGTAAAGTCTTTATATTGTTGTTTTCAGCTGTTTGGAGTTCATCTTTCACAGAATTAATTACTTTTTGTTGTGACTTCCACAYTTATCACTGAATTGATCGCGCGATCTCCTTCCTGCACGTCTGTCGGAGCGGAGCTGACGCTGTATAAACTGAGACACAAACGAACAGCTGCGACCTGCGCAGCGCAGCGCAGCGGAGCGGAGCAGAGACACATGTAGTGTAAATCCGGGTTAACCCTCACCAGGTTCGGGGAGAAGTTTCACCATAATGAGGAGCTCTGATGAGACGATGAATGGATGAATGGTTATTACACTGAACTATAATAAAATGTACCACATGACATCATTACATGAGGGCGGCTGTGGCAGAGTGGTTAGGGGAGTCGTCCTGGCACTGTTAGGTTGTTGGTTTAATCCCCCGTCCAGCTGTCTCAGTTGTTGTGTCCTTGGGCAAGGCACTTCAGCCCTGATGCCTCCGATGTGTCCCATCAGTGTACGAATGTGATTAATGCTACAATATTTTGGCTGAATGCTTTAAACCCAGAGTCGGTCTCTGAATATTTTCTTTTTTTAATTTCATGGTTGGATACATTGTATTAAAGTCTATGAATAGGTGAGAAATGTTAAAAATGATTTCAGTTTTATTGTCGTGCCTTYTGTCAGATTGTTGTGTAGAAATAATAAAAAGCAATGTAAGCCAGAAGCTCAGGTCTGTAAGGTTTTGGTAAATTCTGTATGATTTTAATTTGGCTTTATGTTGTTTTATTGATCTGTTGTGAGTCAGTTATTTATAACTTTCTGTCACAGTATTCTTTAAATGCATTCTGCTTATTGTTAATTATTCTTAATGTTTGACACTGTTTTTCAGTTGTATTCATTTGTTTGTGCAGCACTTTGGTCAGCTACTCTTTATTGTGCAATATACTGTGTATACTGTATAAAATGTGAATTTTAGTTTTATACTTTTAATACTAGCTGTTTATATAAAGGTGATTTTTCTGGACATCCTGTGTTTCAGCAGCTTTCTTATGTTTTGAGTTAAAACCTTTGCTTGTTCCTGGTTCTGTTCATTTTGTTCCTGGTTCTGTTCATTTGGGTCGTACATGAGCTGGTTACAGTTCCATGTTATAATACTTTTTTCTTCAGTTTCTATGTTCTTTAAGTGTTCTCTTTATGTTTTACTTTTGTAAAACAGTCTGTTGGGACCTTTATGTCAGAGTTATGTTACTTGTCATCAGTTTTGTCAGTTCTGGCTCAAGCCCCGCCCACTCTCACCTGTTCCTCGTCTCTCCCCAGGTATCAGTTATTTCTCCCTCGTTCGTGTCATTTGAGTTCTTTGCTTCACCAGTCATTTCTGTTTGTTCCCTTCAGGCATGTGACACACACAGCTCTGTCACATGTTGCTGACACACAAGCTTTTTGATTCTAAATAACCTTTGTAAATAAATCACTTTTGTTCTTTTTAACACTTTCTTGTGTTTGTTTTCACTTTGAGATCCACTCTCACACATGAGGCCATGATTTACTGAGGAATGAAAAGAAGTCGAGAAAAGAGCAAAATGTGCAGGTTTGTAATTCTGCTTTTTTGCTTAATTTTCTTTCTGAAAACTGTGTGCATTAACACAAACTGTGGTCACTTCCACAGTCCAATAATTCAGTTAATATGTGAGGATATTTGTGAGCCGTCACATCGAAACAAGGATTAAGTCTAAAAGTGGAATGTGGAGAAAAAGGCAAATATAGTGTTTTGTCTAAAATGTTACAAAAATTGCATTTTGTCAAAATATAATGAATAAAAGCCTTATTAATGTATCATTTGAATGAACTGTCTGAAATATAATCATAAAAC
>NW_013954074.1:67388-69496 GCF_001266775.1 Austrofundulus limnaeus
TATGGATTTAATTATGATATCAGAATGATCCAGGTATCAAAATGTAGCTTTTAAAGACAAGAATCTGAAAATGTAATGAGGTCATTTTGACCTGATTTGRTTTAATCCTCATTTCGATGTGATGGGTCATATATGTGGAGGTGAACCTCAGGCTGGATGGGGTCCTGGCTGAGGGCTGCAGGTCAGCTGTGGTTCCAGAGCTCACTGGTCAGAATGTATACATTGTAGGTCAGTGGTTCTCAAACTTTTTGGGTCTGAGGACCCAAGTGTGAAAAAATTTCCAGGGACCCCCTCATAAACCCCATGCTGTTTTAGAAATAACTTACTGTCATTTTAACCCCTAAATATTATGAGAATATTGTTTTTGTTTGGTTTTGTATGTTTGTTTTACTAGTGCATTGTTCCTCATGTTCATTTTTCAAATAAAATCCAAAATAACCATTTATTGAAAATTTTTGAGGACCACCAAGATAGGGCTCATGGACCCCTGGGGGTCCTGGGACCCCAGTTTGAGAACCTCTGTTGTAGATCATGGAGAAGTTGAGCTCAGTGAGGCGATGAATGACTAATGATGACCAGCTAACCTCAGTTTCTCTCCTCTACCTCCATCTTTGCTCTGTGCAGAGTTGTGTGTCCTGAGGGGACAGAGCAGGATGGTTTTTTATCCTTGCGTGTTTTTCTTTTTCTTTTTTAATTTAAGCGTAGCGCCTCTTATAACTGCTGGACCTGGTGCACCTGTGTTTTGTTTATATCTCTCTTGAACAGGTTTTCTGAACTGTAATTTCCCTCCCTGGGATCAATAAAGTATCATTCATGCATGTGATGGGYCGAGTCGAAACAGGATGAGTCACAGGAAATTATTAGAAAAACAGGGTTTTTATTTTAACCCCAAAAAATATATTAACATAACCAAAACTGAGCTCATAAAAGAGGCCAACATAACAAAATGAACTCTGGCAAAAATGTGACCAAACTGACTGCAGAACAAAACAGAACTGACCTTCTGACACACRACACACAAGGGTCTATATCAGACCATGACAACACATGAGGGCTAACACAACACAATCACCAACTACAACAAAAATACACAATACAGTTCAGTTTGCTAATAAACTAAATTCTAAAGAAGAAAATCAAACATTTTAAACTCTAAATACAAATATTCACTTAAACACAAAACACCTGTTTAAACAAAGAAATACCAGGTCCCCCTCTTCAGCAGGAACTGGTGGTGCAGTCCAATCATCCACCTCCTGCAGGGAAGTGTCAAACCACCAGCTTTTGGTTGGTAACTCCCAGAGAGCTCAGCAGGTAAACCAGTAAAAGAAACCAGAATTAGTGAAAAGTACAACCAAAATAAACGAGTTGATAAAAATACATAAGTAAACTATATATGTGCTCTTACAAATAGAACAAATGTATTTAAAATCAACAAATGACATTCTATTGCAAAATAAATTTAATGTGTTTGAATGAACAAACAAATTGAATGTGCATGAGAGTTACTGACTCTAACGGAGTGTGGCCGTGCATTTGGCCGTCACAATGTGATCACTAGTCTTTATCTGTAGTGTTTGGGATTAAAATTACTGCCAAAGCTTTAACTTATTATCACACAGCATTTTTAACAAATGTTGTATGATCTCCTCTCAGCTGGAGTTAGCCATGTTTGATCTGCAGAAATTATGGTTTAAAATATTTTCACTGTGGCACCAAGAAAAAGAAATGTGAAGACCTGCTGTTGTTTCGTACTTATTCTGTAATCTGTTCTGTGTGTTTCAGGTTAATCTGTCCTCTGCTCRGTTTCAGCTTTGTTTCTGCCACACCCAGCAGCACCTGATCCTGGTTGTTCCTGCACAGGTGTCAGTGGTTTCACTTCATTAGTTTGCCTTTACAGCTGTGTGGGTTTGTTCAGTGATCTACAATCCTGTCTTCTGTGGTTTTGTCTGCATMATGTCTGATCTGAGCCCTGTTTCATTCAGCAGGATAAGTGGAAATCCTGAGTTAGTTCTGGGGTAACTCTGTACAGATCCTGGGTTTTCTGTTTCAGACAGACAGATATCTGTCCCCTCATATTCTGACACAGAGGGTAGAAACAGCTAAAT
>NW_013954074.1:70496-72400 GCF_001266775.1 Austrofundulus limnaeus
TAATATAAAATATCTTTGCAGTAACTGGACAGAATAAATGAAAGTTTTCTACACTCCTAGACACTATAATTGCACAAAAAATAGTTTTTAAATGCAAAAAATGTGCATTCAGCATGATATGTCTCCTTTAAAACCAATGTTAAAGCTAAATGCCTAAAGCTAAAGTAAGCCTAAATCTAGTCCTTCTGTGATGCCATACACGTTGTTAGACAGCAAATCTCAGCTCCCAGACCTCAACAACAACCCAGACAGGTGAATTGACCCTCAAATATGTCTTCATGGCGTACCAGGCCCGAGGTAGCAGAATACCCCCTCCCCAGCTAACCACAAATGCAGAAACGAACAGATAAACAAAAATGTGACTGTCGTGGGAGGAGCCTCCCTGAGACTCAGCTGACAATCACCTAAACTTCACCAGGAAGCTGCGCACAAGGACGAAACACTCTAGGAAATCATAAACCAATTAAACAGAACAAACCATAAAACTAAAAAAAAATATAACCAGAAGTGTCTACCGTAATTGTTTTAAAAATATGTTATGAGATGGGCCTCAGAAATGGACCAGGGGTAACCCTGATTCCGCCCAGGAACGGAGAGCTAAATACCAASCCAGCTACCCAGGGCGTCAAACCAATCCCTGAGAAAAACATGAAATTACAAACATTGCACAGACATAATTGCATCTCAGGTAAAACAGTRAAACATTTAAAATGCATAATAATAARCCAGTCAGAAGAGCACAAATTTAGTGCAGTATTTCAGATAGGGGCATTTTATACTGAATTTTCCATGGTGGCGGAAAAAATGCGAACAGTGTGGTGAAAAGCACTCTCACCCAGCTAATTTAGCCTGGGTGTAAAAACAGTTCTGTTCTCTTTATTTCATTATGGCAAAATGTGTGTGATCAGAAACCACACCAAAACAAAGGGCCAGAGGTGTAGTGTTTTCGACCCTCGCCCAGACAGATAGCAGCTGCACACGGCCTGCTCAAAGGTGGAACGTGATGATGTGGGAGGGATGGGTCCCCCCCAAAAAGGACCCCCAGGAAACACCCGTTGGAAAGGCTAGCACGAGGTGGCACACAGCTGGTTCCAGGTGGAAATGGAGAACCCTCGGTGAGAACAGCATTCGCCCTGCGGAAAAACACACACAAACACCCATAGAGAAAAACAAAATTTAGAAAAAGAAGTCAAAAACATTTCAGACAGACAGTTTGTGTGTGAAAATGATTATGAATAAATATATAATTGTAGTTTAAAAAATTTTACTCAAAAACATCAGTTCTCCGTCTCATCCTCATATATAAACAAAATATGCCCTTATCTTCGAGCAAAAGTGAGGGGTACACAAGGTGTCATATTCTTTAAGCACACAGATTGCAACAGTCTCTGCTGCTTTATAGCAAAAGTTCATTCACCATTCATTTAGCAATGTAATACATTCGACTAGCCCCCAGGAACTGCCTGTGAAACAGGTTTTTAGTTTTTTCTATTATGTATTTTTGCAAGTAACTTATCAGCTCTGCTGCATGTCTCTGTAAGACCAACAAATTTGCAGCCTCACACATGTGGTGGAAAAAAAAACCCAGGAGGAACCGATGTCATCATCACCCCCACACACGCACACACACGCACCCCCGATCCCTCAAACACCCACGAGCTGGGCCCCCACACCCTGAAACTGTGCCTCAGTTGAGATCCAGCGAGTATGAGTGGGCCAGATCGCGGGGGCTGGACAGCTCCCACTGAGCCACTCAGGCATGGTCTCATTGGGCCTCATGTAAGAACCGTTSGTACGCACAGATTAGTTCTTAAATTGTGCGTACGAGTGATTTAGGAGAATTTGTGGCATTCACCAATGTTTTCGTATTCTACGATTATTTTCAGATACGAACAAAATTCACG
>NW_013954075.1:0-1508 GCF_001266775.1 Austrofundulus limnaeus
CATATTAAAAAGTTGTTAAACATCTGAGTGGTGCACTACTGCTACTAGTGGTGAGAAAGTGTATTACACCTTATTTTAAATCAATGTGGTCCCACGGCCCTCTGCGGTCCAAAGTTAAAAACTGTTGTTCTTCTGAGGCCCTCAAGGTGGCGCTGTGGGCCACAGGTTAAGAATTCTAAATAACGCCTGAAGGTTTGAACTCATCAGCTGAAAACTTAACCGTTCTCTGTGGTTAGTTACTGGTTTAAAACTGTCAAACCCTGATGACTTTGTTAGAAGAGTTTTATTGAATTTTTGAACATTAACAGGAGGAAGAGTGAATTTAGGGTTTAGACGTCTCTCACCTGGTCAACCAGCATTTTCTTCATGGCTGCACTCTTACTTCCTCCCACCACCAACCCGTCCAAAACTTTGTACCAGCTGCCGATTACTGGACCCTTTTTTTTTAAATAGAGTAAAGGTTTGTAACTAAGTCTGCAGATTTTATCACATTCGGAGTAAATGAGTTGAAAATCCAAACTTACCACAAAGAAGAACCCTATAGTCATCATCCGGGCTGTCCGCCGCACGTTGTGATGARCTAATCCTCTCCTCTCAATCAGCTGTTGGGAGATGACATCACCGACACCCACTAAAGACCCTGCAGGACAAGAAGAGAAAAAAAAAACCTGTCAGTACACMGAGCGTGGTGTTACACTGATCCCTGTTTGTTACAGACGACACATCGGTCACAGAGTTCCTTCAACACATTTAACTTTTTTTAAATTTCATTCAAGACACCAAAACGTAGCTCTTTCTGAGCAACTTTATTCTTATCCTTTTATAATCTGCAGCTATTTAAATCCAGAGGATAAACATTAATGTGCACATGGCAGAGGAAATGGAGGGCACCGACCTCTTTACTGTCGGACCAACGCTTCATCTCCTGAACAAACATTCAACACAGGTGTGTTTTAACAGAAACAACTAAATCTGWTCATTTACACTCAGCTACAGCCTGGTGTGGTACTTTATTTGTGTCATGTTCCAACTCTTAATCCATTTAAGAAGTGATTCGTTTCACTGAGATCTTCTTGGTTAAATAAAGATCTGCTTCACTTTATTTCCCTGTTTGYTCTTTTAAACGTGAAGCCAGCTGCTGCAGATAAAACTAGGAGCTGAACGAGACGTAACCTTTAACTTTAGGAAGAACCTTTTCCTGGAGGAGAGACTAATAAACGTGTTTAAAGGAGGGAGGATGGAAAGAGACGGGCAGGAAGGAAAATGTCACTTGTGGACAAAATCAAAGCACTTCCTGTTGGGTTTGATACACAGAGGGACCGTAAAACAACGGAAAAATGGAGATTTATAAAAGTTTTACTGTCAAAATAAAAAATGCACACGAGTATAAATCAATAGATAAAAGAGCCAAAAACATTTAAAAATGTAAATAAAACGTAAAATAATGTTTTATATTTTTAACACCAATAATAATTTAGATACAATTCTGAAAACTTGCACATTATATG
>NW_013954075.1:2469-4068 GCF_001266775.1 Austrofundulus limnaeus
CACACGCACACACACTTTTTATATTCATATAAAATATGCACCTATGTTAACATTTAGAAAATGCCATAATTTGGCCTTATTAAAATGACTTATGTACAAATGTTAGAAATATTGTCAGACTTGTTCCTACCAGCAGTAACAATCTGGACTGTCCAGGGATATTTGGTCATTAATGTCTGGTAGGATCTCCACAGGCCTGCCATTCTAAATCCTTTAAAAAATTAAACACAAACAGAAAATGTTAAAAAAATTAATAAATATTTAAAAAAACACCACTGACTTGAAAGTGATTAACACTGATCACAGTGCAAGAAGTTAAATTCCACATTTTAACGCATTTATTTCCAAGCCGAATTAAAGATTATATTCAAATAGCTAAAAGTTAGGCAGAAATTCTTCGCTTAATTAAAGCATACCTTAAGAATGTTTATAAATACTTTAAAACACCCATATTTTGAATGCGATCCGGCGTCACGCGATCTCGTGCTGCTAATTAAGCTAACAACGAAAAGCAGCACTCGTTTAGCAGGTCAGCGCTGACACACTTTAACTCATCTAAACTTTTAAACAACACATTAGCATGCCTGCTACCAGTAACGCGTTTAAAGATATTGTTTAGGAGAAATTAGTAAACAAACAAGTCAACAGGCCTGTTTGTGAGCCCGGCTTCAGTGAGGAGTTAGAGATGCCTTCACGGTCCAACATTAAATCCGACTTTTTGCTTCTGAAAAAGGGTCGCTTTCAAGACAAAATAAAACGCATGAGAGTTTAAATAATAAGTAAAAAATGAATGATGGCGAGTATTCCAGCGTAGTTATTTTACTTTATATTACAAGTTTATTCTCGAGATTTTATTGAAGATTTAAAAATTACTCAATTAAACTTTCTTTCCTACGGTACATAAACGCACCATTTGAACAGCGTCAGTTCRGGTCTTTTCACCAAACTATAAGCAGCGCTTCCCTCTAGCGGATAAACTTGGTATAACAAAAAAAATCAATAAAAAGCACTTTTAAAAAGTATTTATTTCATTTGTGGCACTTACAAAAAAAAAAAGCACATTTTCACTGCAGCATAAACAGTTGTTAAAATGAAACTTCTGAGCACCTAAACCTCTGTGTGGTGATGACTGATGTTAATGCGGACGTTGCATCATTCTGTAATAAAACGTGAGGTAACAAACTTCCACATAAAGAGACAGTAGCTGGGATTTATTTCAAGTAATTTCGGGCATTTTTCTTTAAATTACACACGTGATGTTTCTGATTAACCCAGAAGTTTAACTTGGCAACAGCTGGATGTAAATCGAGGTTTACAGTGAAAATTTATTTAAAGTTTATCTTTGACAGCAGCTGCAGCAGCAAGGCCTCGAAGTAAAACACCTGAAATGAACACTACCTTTCCTTTGCTTATTTAATGGATGTATTAAATATAAGTCTGCAGAACCACTGAAAAACATGAAATGTTCCCTTTATGAAAGTTAAATACATGTGGAATATGTTGTGATTCCCTGTAAACAACGTAATAAATATAAACACAAAACATGACCAAACAAGCAGCAAATATCCTGATGCATCTCAGTAATCCAGGTAAAAAATC
>NW_013954075.1:5329-6617 GCF_001266775.1 Austrofundulus limnaeus
AATGAGAACCGTGACCCAAAGCAACAGTCAGCAGGATGTATACCTTCACGTGTTTATCTGGGAGGGGTGCTGTTGGATAGATCACATGTTGTGATTCATTGACAGTCATACCTTCTGCTGTTCAACATAATGATGACTGGTAGATAATTAGTTATTAGCGGTACTGCATTTTAATTTTAGAAAGCGCAAATCTGCTTATGAATTATAAAAATTAATAAGACCGCTAAAGCGCAAACGAAATATTTAGGTCCGCAATTAACGGATTTGCGCTTTAGCGGGCTGGTGCCCACCACTGCCTAATGCTGATAAAATTCAAAGATGCATCAACATCAAATGGATTCACAAACGTACTCTTTTGCCGCTCAGTCTCTTCCCCTCATACGTGGTACCCTGAGGCGTTTCCACGAAAACAGGCTGCAGGAGGAGAAATACAACTCAGGTTTTGCAGTAAAGTAATGAAAAAGTTGTTTGCGCWGTAATTAAAGTCGATGGGTGATTAAAAAGGTTAACGAGGTTTAAACAGAACTTCTGTTTTTTTTTTTATCAACGCAGAGGTCGTTTAAAAAAAAGGAAATAAAAATAAAGGCTGACCTTGAGAGGAAGGAAGGAGAGGGCATGTTCTATCAGCAGCCTCATTAATCTCTTGGAGTAAAAGATGAACTCGTCCCGGTTCGTCTCCTTGTTCCTAAACACACACACACACACACACTCATTTTACTCAATATCTAACTTAAATGTTGCTGTAGTTTCTGCTGCAGCAGAAACTACAGCAACATTTAAGTTAGATATTGAGTAAAATGTGTGTGCGTGTCCGGACCTGATGATGGTGTGCATCCCGCGCACCTGTGGCGTGCTCTCCATCACACTGAGGGTCTTGGGCAGGGGCTGACCCTGGTGAGCCGAGGCCAGAGCTGATCTGTGGACGAACACGTTTAACTCTAAGTTAGAGACGTTTCTACGAACCCGACTCAAAATATTTTTATTACAGTCCTGAAGGTTTGAGATGTTCTGCTTCCTGAAGCTTCTCCTCACTGCTGGCTGTTAAAGCAGAACAAAGTCTGCATCAAACTGTCTGACGTTTCTACTCAAAAACATTTTGTTCGTGACCATGTTTGGTCCAGTTCACGGTGAGTTCTAACATCAGACTTTATTTATTAAATATATATTTTAACTATAAAATAAAGACTGTAAAAATACTGTAGGCTGTTTAGTGTTTATAATTTTAAAACTAAAAGTTTAAAAATATATTACACGGACGGGGCCATTTTATTTACACGCAAAGCATTCC
>NW_013954075.1:11592-13179 GCF_001266775.1 Austrofundulus limnaeus
TCTTTACAGTCTTTATTTTACAGTTAAATTAATGTTTATCAAATAAAGTTTAATGTTACAACTAATCAGGATATCCCTTTAAATCCTCATTAAAACATGACAGAACCAGGATTCATGACATAAATTAAAAAAGCATCAACCAGCATAAAAAAATTTCTAYATAAAAATCCTTAAACTCTGCAGCCATGACACATCCACTGTCAAACACGTGCTTTTATTGTGAAAGAGCAAAGTTTGCTTTTGTTTGAAACGTGCTCAGCCTCTACAAGAAGAAAGCCATGCTTCTGTTTTAAAGAGCAAAACTACAAATACTTTAGAAAAATAAAACCCGTCAGCCACAATGTGTCATAAAAAGCGTTGCAGATTAAAAAAGTGTAGAACAGATTATCACAGAGGGAATGAAAAAACAAACGTGTGCTTTCAAACGGCAACGATAAGGAAAAGGATGCACAAGGCGAGCCTCACATATTCCAGCTGAGCTTCCTCTGGAGAAAGATTCGTTTGTTGGGATCCAGGCGGGAAGAGAGGAGAGAAAGAAACGCGTGAAGATAAACGAGGAGRGACAAGAGAAAGTGCAGGAGAAAGGAAGAGAAATAACGGTTCTGACACGTCACTGCTGACCAACAATCTGCTCCGAGAAGTACCTTCATTTATCCATTAAGTGGCTTTGAATGACCGTTCTTTGTTTAGTTCTGAAGACATGTTACAGCTGAAGAGCAGCCAGAGTTCCTGAACATCAAGAAATTAGAAAAAGGCTTTAATCTGGATTAAACTAACTCCCTGTCTGCCTTCAATTATTGACACTTTATAGTGGGATCAGTTTGTGTTTTACAATCGAGCTGATTCTGTGTTTCTGTGGATTTATGTGAACATGGCTGCAGGGACTAAATGTTTGTTCTGAAGCAAATGAAAACAGAAGTCATGACAGTAAAGTTTACTGTACTACTACACAGATCCTGAGTACCAGCAGGGGTACTCAGACCACAGTTTAAAGGAGACATTATGACGCTTTTAAATCCTTCACTTAGGGTCTATATAAACTGCAACACTTTGGTCTGAATTCCTCCTTATTGTAGCTCCACAAGCCCCGCCCATTTTCTGGGGCATGTCTCAGAAACGATGCTTTTAAACCCTTCACTTAGGGTCTATATAAACTGCAACACTTTGGTCTGAATTTCTCCTTATTGTAGCTCCACAAGCCCCGCCCATTTTCTGGGGCATGTCTCAGATACGATGCTTTTAAATCCTTCACTTAGGGTCTATATAAACTGCAACACTTTGGTCTGAATTTCTCCTTATTGTAGCTCCACAAGCCCCGCCCATTTTCTGGGGCATGTCTCAGATACGATGCTTTTAAATCCTTCACTTAGGGTCTATATAAACTGCAACACTTTTGGTCTAAATTCCTGCTTATTGTAGCTCCACAAGCCACGCCCATTTTCTGGGGCATGTCTCAGATACGATGCTTTTAAATCCTTCACTTAGGGTCTATATAAACTGCAACACTTTTGGTCTAAATTCCTGCTTATTGTAGCTCCACAAGCCACGCCCATTTTCTGGGGCATGTCTCAGATACGATGCTTTTAA
>NW_013954075.1:15058-17417 GCF_001266775.1 Austrofundulus limnaeus
GATGGATGGATAAAAGGATGGATTGAGGATGGATAAAAGGATGGATTGAGGATGGATGGATGGATGGAAGGATGGATGGATAAAAGGATGGATGGATGGATAGATGAATGAATGGATGGATGGATGGATGGATGGATGGATAGATCGATAGATAGTTGGATAGATGGATGGATAAAAGGATGGATTGAGGATGGATGATGGAAGGATGGATGGATGGACGGATGGATAGATGCATAGATGGATGATGATGGATGGATGCATAGATGGATGAATGAATGAATGAATGGATGGATGGATGAACAGAAGGATGGATGGATGAATTGATGCACGGATGGATGGATAAAAGGATGAATGGATGATGGATGAATGGATGGAAGGATTATGGATGGATGGATGGATGGATGGATGGATGGAAGAATGGATGGATAAAAGGATGGATTATGGATGGATGTATTGATGGATGGATGGAAGGAAGGAAGGATGGATGGATGGATGAAAGGATGGATGGATGGATAAAAGGATGGATTGAGGATGGATGGATTGAGGATGGATGGATGGATGGATGGATGGAAGGATGCATGGATAAAAGGATGGATGGATGGATGGATGGATAGATATATCGATGGATGGATGGATGGATGGATAGATCGATAGATAGATGGATGGATGGATAAAAGGATGGATTGAGGATGGATGATGGAAGGATGGATGGATAGATGGATGATGGAAGGATGGATGGATAGATGGATGGATAGATGCATAGATGGATGGATGGATGATGATGGATGGATGCATAGATGGATGGATGGATGATGATGGATGGATGCATAGATGGATGAACAGAAGGAAGGATGGATGGATGGATGGATGAACAGAAGGATGGATGGATGAATTGATGCACGGATGGATGGATAGATAAAAGGATGAATGGATGATGGATGAAAGGATGGATGGATAGATGGATGATGGAAGGATGGACGGATGGATAGATGGATGGATAGATGCATAGATGGATGGATGATGGATGGATGCATAGATGAATGAATGGATGGATGGATGAACAGAAGGATGGATGGATGAATTGATGCACGGATGGATGGATGGATGGATGGATAAAAGGATGAATGGATGATGGATGAATGGATGGAAGGATGGATGGATTCATGGATGGATGGAAGGATAAAAGGATGAATGGATGGATGGATGGATGGATGAATGGATGAAGGAACATGTTGAAGGTGGAACAGTTCAGCTGTAGGTCATAAAGTGAGCGTCTGACAGCAGAATGAGCTAAAGAAAGATGGCCGCCTTCTCCTTACAGCTCCATTAATTTCAGGTGAAACTAAAGAGCTGTCTGACTGAGGTCAACCAAGTTCAGAGGAACAAATGAGTAATGAGACGAGGCAGGACYGGAACAAAGAACCTGTTTACAATTAAGGCAAAATTYGATTTTTAGACWATTTAATCATCTTGAGAAACTAAAGAGCTTCTTGTACAAACTAGAAATGATTTTTTATTTCTGTGTTTCTACAGGAGCCTGTATATTCATCTGATGAGCTGTTTTAGTAMATCCAGTTTACACTGCAAAAACTGTCCAACTGATAAGCATTAAACCAGTTAATCGCACATTAAATTGAAACGAGGTTGATCATTTTTATTTGCCTGCTTGTTTGTTTTRTTTGTGTTTGTGTTTTCTATTCCTCAGCGTTGGGAGGAGTTAACTCTGCCACACAGTTTTTTTTACAGTTTTTTTTATGCTGTGTAAATTCCATAAACTTCCTAAACGGTATGAGGATGACCTCAAATATTTTATAAAGCCAGAGTAAGACCAATCATATTTCCAGATATTTTCCTGGATAGTTACTTAGAAAGAGGTACACAAGTAAGATATATTATTTTTAGCATTGTTATTGTTATCATAGACTAATTAACTAAAATAGCACAAGTCACTCCTKACCAGGGCAGAAACAAGTCGATAGACATTTAAAGCTTCTTTGGATCCTAAATATTTTATTTTTTCCACAGTATCTGGTCTGCACCAGCACATTTACAGCAGTAGTGTACTCTCTGTGATCCACTTCACTGTGTTTTGAACCGGAGCAAATCACTTCCTGCCCTCCATCTGAATTTTGCACATCATCAGGGTCACATGACTGCAACCCAGCAATTAGTTTAAAGTGATCTCCAAAGGATTTTATAATTATATAGGAGATATTTTATCATCCAGCAACATTTGTTATTGTGACGGGGCTACATTTTACCAAGTCTCACAATCAAAAAGAAAAATAAGTAGGTCCTCTGGATGGTTCTTCTTTAGTGAAACGTTTCGTCTCTCCTCCAAGAGACTTCTTCAGTCTGA
>NW_013954075.1:19307-20558 GCF_001266775.1 Austrofundulus limnaeus
TTTTTTGCAGTGTAATGCCCAGGAAACTGTATTTTTAAACACTAAAATGCAACAAAAAGAAACCAAACTTAAATGTACGTGA
Organism: Austrofundulus limnaeus; assembly: GCF_001266775.1. NCBI lineage: Eukaryota > Metazoa > Chordata > Actinopteri > Cyprinodontiformes > Rivulidae > Austrofundulus > Austrofundulus limnaeus. Next base: position 19,390 of record NW_013954075.1, read on the forward strand.
TGTCTGCACCTTAACGMTTCAGTTCAAACCCTAGAATCATTTTGTAAAGTCATTTCTCATCATGTTCACATATATCCACACTTCCTACAAGCCGCTCCAGAATTGGCTCTTTGAAATGATCCTGTGTGGCAGAAAACCAGATTTCCCTAACACGATCTGTTGACATGAGATTCATCTGAAACATTGTGTAGAAATATATGTGTTGTGATCAGGATAAGGCTGGCTTTGTACACAGCTGTTCTCCTTTACAGCAGCAGGATCTGCGTAGCGTGGAGAACAAACAGCTGCTTGTTTATCAGTGCCGGCCGGAGCTGAAGCAGCACTTTCCAAAAGGAAAAATCTCCACGGGCTGAAGTGTTGAAAAGCCAAAGATAAACTTAACCTTTAGCTGAGTCGGTAAAAACAAACAAGTTCAGGTATTATTGGGAATCGTTACCTTCTCCAGCTGACTGTGAACYTGCTGAACGATCAGATCTAAAGCTACAAAGTTTTCTCCACCTGCAGGACAACGGGGAGACACATGGACACAAAATTAACCACAGATTTAACATAATGGAGCAAATGAGGTATCAAAATAATTCCCATAATTGTGTCAGTGGAACAGGGTATTTTTAAAATAATGTTTCTGTTTTCTCGCTGACCTTTAGGCACCACTATATCAGCAACTTGCACCGTGGGCTCGATGTACTGCTCAAACGCTGGTTTCACAAACTTGTTGTACTGTTTGATGATGCCGTTAATGTCCCGTCCTCGCTGCGAGACGTCCCTCTTCAACCTCCGGATCAGACGGATGTCCGAATCCGTTTCCACAAACACCTTCATGTCCAGAAGCTGCAAACGGGACAGCAGAGGCGTGGTTCGCTAGTGTGTCGTCAGGACAAAAACGTTTGAAAGTGGAAAGAATTTGTGGCATTTTGGTGAATAAATATGGAAAAACAAAAAATGTGCCCTTCACTTTCATTACTGCTCACAATGAACCTCTTTCAAAGACATGATGAAACTAGAAACCACACAGCTGTAGCTTATATGACCCCCGTACCAATGCACCAGAACTCAGAGCGGATTTATTGTTTTGGGTGGGGGTCCAGAGATGGTGGGGCTGATTGGTGGGTCTGATGGGTAGAGCTTCATCAGAGCTAAACAAAAAAAAAAATCTGAAGCTCCTATGT
>NW_013954075.1:23714-25045 GCF_001266775.1 Austrofundulus limnaeus
TTACAAACAGTTACTTATTTGTCAGAATGTCTGTATTTTAAGCCAAATTAAGTGTCTCCTGCGCTCTTTTTTCCAACTTTAGTCAACCTTCACGTTACAGAAGGCTAGCGCATGTCTATGTAATACAATGAATTTTCATTTTTCTTTTTTTTTCCAGTAAGAGGTTTTTATTTAACAGAATTTTTGGACCAAAAAAAAATCGCAATATATCACAATGTATCGCCTTGCTTACAGTATCGCAATATATCGGGATATATCGTATCGTGACCACTCTGTCATGATTATCATGATTATCGTATCGCCAAATTCTTGCCAATACACAGCCCTACAAAACATGGCAGAAATCACGTTTCAGGTCGATTTGAAAATGCTGRTCAGCTCTTTACAAACTGATGTTTTGTGTCGGCACGAGTGCCGATCCATCCAGCTTCCAGCCTTCACCTGGAGGTGGAAGATGTGGATCATGACAGGATTATCAGATCCTGGATACAGTTCTCTGTAGGGTTCTGGGCTCAGAGGTGAAGGCTTAGAGAAAAGCCTGGAGTGGATCCATGATGAGACAGATCCTGCATCATGCTGGCCCTCAGGCTTTGGTTTTATCTGCTCCCTGGATAACATTTCCKATGACTGGTTTAACCCTCAGGAGAACAGCTTGACCCCAGAGTGTGTGTGACACAGCTGCTGCCTCTGAGGCTGCAGATCAGCAGCTTCAGGCCAGAAACAAACATTAGTGTTTTAGAGACTCTGCTGTAAGAAATATTTACTTTTCATTTTTAAACCAAGATGTAAACTTGCAGGGATTTATTTACCTATTTGAAATATATTTGTCTTTTTTTTATAACAATAATAATTAAAACATCCATCAAAGTGTTTCCATCAAGGCTTTTTGATGCGCATTTAGAAGTGTCGCATTAAAAATGCGAAAAAAAGTCGGATGGAAACCGCAAAATTCAAAAAAAAAATCCTCAGTTCGCTAAAAAGTTTTTACACTCGCTTGAGGTAGTTAATGTGCAAAACGGGAGATGGAAACACGTTTGCTGAATAAATTCTGACGTAGCGCATATTTACTAGGGCTGTGTATTGGCAAGAATTTGGCGATACGATACATATCATGACAGAGGGGTCACGATACGATATATCCTGATATATTGCGATACTGTAAGCAAGGCGATATATTGTGATATATTGCGATTTTTTTGGTCCAAAAATTCTGTTAAATAAAAACCTCTTACTGGAAAAAAAATAAAAAACCAAAATTCATTGTCTCAGAAAATTCTATTACTGTACATAGACAGCCGCTAGCCTTCTGTAACGTGAAAGCTGACTACAGT
>NW_013954075.1:27597-29154 GCF_001266775.1 Austrofundulus limnaeus
ACTGTAGTCAGCTTTCACGTTACAGAAGGCTAGCGGCTGTCTATGTACAGTAATATTAGAATTTTCTGAGACAATGAATTTTGGTTTTTCTTTTTTTTCCCAGTAAGAGGTTTTTATTTAATAGAATTTTTGGACAAAAAAAATCGCAATATATCGCCTTGTTTATAGTATCGCAAGATATTGGGATATTTCGTATCGTGACCCCTCTGTCATGTTATGTATCGTATCGCCAAATTCTTGCAAATACACAGCCCTAGCTTCCAGACGGGTTCATTCTAGTTTGATAGAGAGGTTTATGACTATATAGCTGCACAGAAACTTTTTCTTTACAAATTAATTAAAAGACGTTAACAGAAGACCTGTCCATCCAGCCTTACATGTTGGAGCCAGAGTCTGACCCAGAACCAGAGGAGTCCAGACCTTTTTTAGAAGTTCTGTCACAAATTCTGTGATGTAATAGTTCAAAAAATGTCAGAGAAAACTGAACACGTTGATAAATCTGACCCAAACAGAATATAAAGATATCCATGCAGCACCAGAAACTAAACACTTTTCTGCAGAGACTCAAAAGTTACACAACAAAATGTATTTAAAAGCTAAAAAAGTGATTTTTTAAAAATATATGTTACCTTTAAGGTTGAAAGAGTGAATAAATTCACTTGCTATGAGAGAATCTCACAGAGAAGAACAGGAGGACATGTTTCTTACCTTCAGCAGCTCCTTGTTGGCAAAAGCTAAGATGCCCTCAAAGATGACCACATTGGCTCCATAAACTGTTTTCTACAAAAGAGAAGAATTAAGATAAGATAAAACATTACAATAGTCAATATATAATATCTAACTGGTTAACTAGCGGATGACAGCAGAGTTGAAATAATGAACATCCTTGATTGATTTAGTTGTTCTCCAATGATCAGTTTGACCAGAATAAAATGATTTAAATGTTTTTGTGTATCCAACAAGTTGAAGAAAACACAGGTGTGTATATAGAGTATATATAAACTACACGCCTGTAGCTTGTTGGCCTTCCCAGCTGACACCAACTCTCTGGGTCTGAAACTTAATTACATTCATCACCGTACAAAAGACCCATAAACTGATTCCAGCGTCTCGAGTCAAAGGAAGGCGATTTCCCACGACGTGCTCCGCCGCCGAGCCGTGAAATTACATTGTAGAGGAAAAGTGAGGAGACGTGGGAGAGCTGCACGACCAGACTGATTCCTCACAGAGCGTCTGCTTGGAGAGCTTTAATGTCCTGAACTCCAAATCCTTAATAATTAGCAAATTAGCATCTGAGCAGGCATCAGGTTGAGGGGTTTGGTTCTAACAGTAATGATGTCCTATTAAGAGATTAAAATGTTAATTTTTGTTGATGGTAATCAGTGGTGGGCACCAGCCCGCTAAAGCGCAAATCCGCTAATTGCGGACCTAAATATTTCGTTTGCGCTTTAGCGGTCTTATTAATTTTTATAATTCATAAGTGGATTTACGCTTTCTAAAATTAAAATGCAGTACCGCTAAAAACTAATTATCTACCGTTAATCATTATCTTGAACA
>NW_013954075.1:30627-31718 GCF_001266775.1 Austrofundulus limnaeus
GCTGATGAAGACTGACATCTAGTGGTCAACTGGAGCAACTACATGGAAAACTTTAAAATCCAAGCTCTTATTTTGAAGGGAATAGTTTCCTGTACTCAGTGCTTTCGTTTCCCGTCACAAATCAAACGTCATGTACCCAGAATGCATCGCTTCAGTTTTCCAATAAACAGTTTTAAAATTACTTTATTGATGCTTCTTTAATGAAAAATCTACAAAAAAAGAAAAAGACAAAGAATCAGCCGAACTAGCAATCCTCAACAACTTTTTAATTTTTCTACGGCATAAGCGCTTTTGAAGTTTCAGACCTAAATATTTTCATAAGCGCTTTAGAAATTGCGGAGATAACTTTTGGATTAGTGCTGCCCGCCACTGACGGTAATCACAGCTTTAATCCAGATTAAGCTCAGTTTATAATTCTGAATAAATGTGCAGAGTGAAGAACAAACTGGGTTCTCTGTGAGATCTTACCCATTCTTTGCGCCGGCTGTGAGAGGTGAAGTCATAAACGGGCACTTTGATGCTTTTGCCTTTCTTCAGCTTCCTGAGGACGGTGACGAGCAGCTCGAAGTCYAAGGCGTCGGGGTGATCGAAGTTATACTCGTTTTTAGCAGCCAGGTCCTGTTCTTCTTTATTCAGAACCTGAAGCGCAAACAAACGGTTTCTTTTCCGGAGCGGCCAAGAACAAAGCTGGTTTGTGGCCGAAGCGTGGGCGGGTACCAACATTTCATTAACTGTTTTAAATGTCTGAGCATGCCACCACAAGATGAAGAACAAAGAAGAACTCCCAAACCAAGCGGAGAGAAAACACTTAAGAACATTTGACTGTTGGAAGCTCTGGGGTTCCTACCTTGTAAAACGAGTCCATCGACAGCAGAACCACCCAGGGAACGTCCAGCGCTTCGATGATCTTATTGGCCACGGTGGTTTTCCCAGAGGCGCTTCCCCCACAAAGACCTGCACGAAACAACAAAAACTAAACATTTTCTCCAGAGCCCACCTTCCTCTAGGGGTGTAAGAAAATATCGATACACTGAAATATCGCGATATTTCATTTCCCAATACTGTATCGATATTCTAAAGCCCTGTATTGA
>NW_013954075.1:33118-34526 GCF_001266775.1 Austrofundulus limnaeus
TACCACTACTGTGCATGTGTGTCAAGGACAGAAAGGCAGACGTGGCAGTGGAAGGTGTCAAAGCAGTTTGGAGAGAAAAACAAAGTAAAGAACAAAAAAAAAGATTAATCGATTATTAAATTAGTCATCGATTATTTTAATAGTCGATTAATCGATTAATCGCGGCAGCCCTACACGTGATGTCGGTTTTAAATTGTTGAGACTAAATATTTAATTTAAGACTTCATGACCATCAGCATTAAATGGACAAAGTTTTTTTTTGGGCTGTTTGTTGACTCACCGATGACGAAGGCCTCTTTGAAGGTGGTCCCGGTGACGTTGTACCACGGCGGTCTGCCTGCGGTGTAGATGGTCCTCTTGTTGGTCCTCAGCAGAGGAGGTTCCGTCTTAGACTGGCTCGTGGTGCGTTTCCGCGGAGACAGAGACGGCGTCAGCGGACAGTGGGAGACACGGCTGGACAGGCCGTTGAAGGAATCGTCTCCGCTCCCGCTGGAGATGAAAACGTTTGTGAGCATCTTCTTATTTTAACAGCTCCGACTCAGCTTTTTTTTTTTTTTAGCAAAACCATCCAGCAGAAAATATACTTTATCTAGTTTAGTTTTGCCATCAGAAAAGCCTTTTTTTAGCTCATAGTTGACCCCCCTGTACAGGCACTGAATTATTACAACACACCTGCAGGTCCAGCTGATACCACAAACAGCTCAACAACAACAACAACAACAAAGAGTAAAATGGGAACAGGTGTGTTCAGGTGGACCTGCATGTATGTGGTTATCCTGCAGAGAAGAAAGAGGGGGACATTTTGTCTGTAATGCCCCCCCATCTGAACTTCTCTCCACTTTACTGTCAGTGTGGTTGAGGGGGAGGGAGGGGGAACTTCCCAACCCTCCCCAGGAAGTCACACTGCTGCATCCTTGGCGGGGTCACCCTTCACATGAGTAAGGCTGTCATCACTTGGCCTGTTCATAGACAGAATCACAGATAAAAAATATTGATCCATACTAATTGCTTAAATCACCCCATAAATGTTGCTTTTATATAGTTTTTACATTCAGAACAGTGCTGATCATCTTTGTTTTGTCATATTTGATGTTATTCAGTAACTAAAATAAAGCCGAATTGTTCAGAGCACTCTATAATGCCTTGTTTTGGGGATAAAATAACAATAAGTTTGACCAACGACAGAAAAACTATTAAAATGTTGTATTTTTAAAGGGGTTCAATACAGAACTGATAAATACGGCCACAAAAAGGGATGCTAACAGTTTGTTATTAAATCAGCAAACATGTGTTGTTATTTATGTCAGAGTCTCACTGTTACAGCTGGAAGCTTGTGTTCTATTTCGTGTAAGCTCCGCCCTCTAAGGCTATCGCAGATGGGTACCCCCGCGCGCGCGCTCGCGCATTC
>NW_013954075.1:41198-43450 GCF_001266775.1 Austrofundulus limnaeus
CAGTTATTACAAGTATATTGATTAGGATGAACAGAAATACTGGTTTTTGATTGTTTATTACATAATGCACCAGAAAACTACCACATTTTGTAACAATTGCCGCAAAATATAATAACGTTATTACATAATGCGTTAAAGACTTTTATTACATTTTGAGTCAATTATTACATAATACGGTTTTAGCATGAGTTTATTACATTTTGAAGCCTGATTTTATTACATCATGTGTTGTTATTACAAAATGAGGTCTTACAAGCACTAACTCAAATATTTAGGTCCCCTAATTCTAAAGCACTAATGCACTAAAAAATTAGTAAAAGCTAATTACAAAAGCACTAATACAACCCAGGTGAGCAACGGAACATTCATCAGAGTCAACATTAGACGATAATGTTGATTCATAACATTTAACTTTCTCAGTTASTGCTTCTAAATTTAGAACGTAAATTTAGCAAAYGCTAACTAACGAATGCTAAAAYTAGCAAAAGCCCTAAAGCACTAATCAGGAAATTAGTTCCCCTATTAGTGCTTTAGGGGAAGTGTKCCCACCACTGCTTACAGGCAAAATCAACACAAAACAGAGAAAAATAAACAAGCACACTCCAGACTCCTCGTTAAAATGTAGCAGATTTGAGTAAAAAGACAGAAGGTTGATTCTGTTTTATCCACTGAAGTCTGCTCTCACAGAGGAGGCAACAGATCGGTTTCACTGATCAATATTTCATATTCTTAATAATCGCACTCATAATACTGTATAACTACAGGAAACTCTTTTATAACCACTAAATGAGGAGGAAACAAAGTTTTCGTTTGAAGTTTTATTACAAAAAAGAGAATAAAATCCATGGAATATAAAGTAAGTAAAAGTCAGAAATGAATAAAAAGAATTTGGACAATAAATAGAAAAGCTGTCAGATTTAGATGTTGTTCAATCTAAGACAAAATAAAGATTAATCCTTATTTATCAAAACAAAGGTATGTCTTTTGGACAGCATTGTTGTATTAAATTAGATATTTGTTAAATATAAATATGCTTTATTTAAATAAATAGTGTTTTATGGTCTCGGTTTTGGACGTTGAGGATTCAGGATTTAATTTGAAGACCAGTCAAAACCTGGAAATGTCACTGAGTTGCCAAAATATCGTTTAATTTATTTGTTAACATCCATAACTTTATGTATTCTTTAAAGACTCCATTGAATAATTGGTTTATTCTGTATTAAATGATAAAAGTCACGCAGGAGTGTTGAATAAACAGGGTTACGTAAAGTTAACCTTTAAATTCAAACACTGAGCGACTCGCTAACAGAGGCTAGCTCGAGGCTTTTAGCTCAAAATACATTAGAAGGACGTGTGTTTGTGACTTAATGAAACACAACGTTACACCGATACACTGTATTATTCAACAAACTCTTCATGGGGTATCTGTGTCGTCTGCAGACCTGCTGTGTTGTGTGTTTGAGGTGTGTGTGTGTGTGTGTGTGTGTTTGGTCCCCATGGAATAATCGAACAGACTTGGTTTTCCACTCGGCTGCTTCCTTTGAGCTCGGACATCCTCTAATACGATTGTGTTGGTGTGATAAAGGCAGATCATGAAGCCCGGACAGTCCCCCCGAGTGAAGTGTGTGAGTTAAAGTGTGTCTGTGGTTATCTCAAGTGAGACCAAATTAGGTTTTTCCACCTCATTAACTACATCAAGCATCCCCCTCCCCCTCACACTGCATTTGGTTAAAAAAAAACTGCAACCTGAGTGTGAAGGGAGGAGAACTGGAAAGACCACCATTGATTTCGCTCGTCTGATTACAGTTTTTATTGTTTGAGGTGTGTAATCCTGCGGTTAATCCTTGAAAATAAAACACTGCAATGAAACCTTGGTCTGAGAAGTGTAAGATCATCTAAAACTGGTTCTGAATAGAATAGAATAGAATAGAATAGAATAGAATAGAATAGAATAGAATAGAATAGAATAGAATAGAATAGAAACAACCTTTATTGTCCCGAATGGGGAAATTCAGGTGTAGCAGCAGCAGATACACATCAATTTACAGAAACAGTATATTTCTATGTGACATTGTCAATTGTAGCAATAATAGTAGAAATTAAAGACAGGAACAGTAAAAAAAATTAACAGAAATCAAAATAAAAGTAAGAATAATAATTACTGTAACGGACTATTAAGATGAAATTGGATAAAGTGAAAAATAAGGCAAGATACTGTACGGAAAAATAAATATTTTTAGTTTTTTATATTT
>NW_013954075.1:44778-45996 GCF_001266775.1 Austrofundulus limnaeus
ATGACATTTATAAATGTATGAATCATATGGTGAAAAACTGACTTTGAAAAATAAATCGGTTTTTTATATGAAAGTCTAAATAAAACAAAAVTATTGGTGGTAATTTTTGACTGTGTAACTTTAGATATAAATTACAGGAAAAAGCAGTCATGACAGACTAATGATGGGGGGGGGTGCAAAGTGAGTCATACTCAGTCATTAAGACCAGTTCAGGAAATAAAATAAAATGACATACAATTGTCACAGGGTATTATTTAAGTAATGACTGGGAGGTAGAGTTGTGCAAACACAAACATGGATACTTATCGAGTTTTTTGGGAGCAGTGATGATTATAGAGTCTAACAGCTGATGGGAGGAAGGATCTGCAGTAACGCTCCTTTGTGCATTTAAGATGCAGCAGCGCGTCACTGAAGCTCTGCAGATCAGCCACAGTTCCATGCATGGGGTGAGACGTTCTCTGTCATTAATGTTATTTTTACCAGAGTCCTTCTGTCTCCCACCACCTGCACTGGGTCGAGGGGACCTCCCAGCACAGAGCTGGCCCCGATGAGCTTCTTGATGAAAACTACGCCTGATGGATTTTTATAGATGACATTTATATTCTTCTTGGCTTTATTCAACATGTTCAGGTGTTTTCTGCACATAGGCGTGAAAATGACAGAAACTAATCATCAGAAAACCAACTCAATACAAAGAACCAGAGTTATCAGCAGTAAGTATCTTACCTGCAGTAGATGACAGTCTGAACTGTGTCTGTTATCAGAGAGTTGATTCACAACAACTCAGAACTGGTCTGAAGACACAGAAGTCTGAAATGTCTCTAAGCCATAGAGACTAAATAACAACTGGATTGACTCTCGATTGTGATCTACTCTCGAAGCTTCGGCGCTAAGCATGAGTCTAGTGTCCCATTTCACAAGTAATCAGATTTTGTCTTATTTACCTTGATGTGGATGTGATCTGACCAGAACTGAAGCTAATGATGTAACTGTTTAATATTAAAACAAGCTTATAAAGCRAATGGCAGCACTGCYAATTATTGAATTGGTTAGCAGGTATTAGCTTCTGTAGCATATGTTCAGGGGCGGAGCTAGACTTTTTTGCAATTGATGGGACAGGGTGGCCAAGGTGTTTTTTTGTTGCTTTTTTGTGGGGATGGGTGGGCACATACAACTAATCTGGATTTGAAAATTCAAGATGGTCACCACTATGGAGGA
>NW_013954075.1:49172-52947 GCF_001266775.1 Austrofundulus limnaeus
CAGCTGCAGCCCTAACACCACTTTTAACAGAAACTAAAGGTTTCAGAAGTGGTTTCACTATCATGTCATCATCCTATAATAATATATCTGAAGAAAGGCTTCACTGCTGTATTACAGAGCTGTCTAAAGTCTATTTTCTGTCTGCAACAATAAGCTGTAAAAGCAGAAATCTGTGAGGGAGGCTGACTTTTGTGCCTAAGAATAAAAAGGTGGATACTCAGCGGCTGACTGCTCAAATATTGGAAATAATAAAACAGTAAAATGTCCTTTCCCCTGAGGCAGCAGGGTATTCATTTAAAGTTTGATCGTTAACGGTACTTTAAATTCCAATTTTAGTCATTGTAATACAGAGTTAAAGGCTCTGTCACACAACGTTTTAGACAATAAATGCCAACTCATAAACATTTTAAAGGCATCTATGTTGAAGGTGGAATTATAAAAAATTAACTGGAAGCCACTTTTAGGTGCGTACAGTCTGCACTGCTAACTAACTGATCAAATATTAGTAATTTAAACATAAAAGTTGACAAAAGTTGTCTAAAACATTATAGGGCCTGTTCTGTTTTTAACACTCTGATTAGTTTCTCACAGGTTCACAGGTTTGATGGAAGATGATTTGGGTAAATATTGTTTCTTTACATAAATAATGCATTTTAATGTATATTGTTGTGGTTTCTAACAGGAGGCTACCTGGCCCACAGCCTGGCCATCATGACGGATGCGGCCCACCTCCTGACAGACTTTGGGAGTATGATGGTGAGCCTGTTCTCTCTGTGGATCTCATCCAGACCACCAACCAAAACCATGAACTTTGGTTGGCACAGATCAGGTCAGCAGAATGGATCAGACTCATCTGAACGACTTTATTTGGTTTATTTTGGGTGCTACTCTATTTACCAATAACACTGGCTGTCTTTGAAGTATAACTTTTTAAAGGCTTGAATTCTTTAGTTTCTTTGTTTCCTGCTCGTTTCCACAGAAATCCTTGGAGCGTTCATATCAGTCATGTCCATCTGGATAGTTACCGGCGCTCTGGTCTATTTAGCCATTGAGAGGATTGTACGCAACGACTACGAGATTGAAGGTCAGGTGATGTTACTGACCTCCGGCTTTGCCGTCATCGTCAATATAATGTGAGTTATTCCTACAAAAAGAGCTGTCTACCTAACAAATTAAAGTGACAAGTCTTTTAAATTCATTTCAGTGTTAAGTGTTAAAGGTTTTCTTTTGAAAACAACATCTATGCGGCCTTTCATTTTAGTGAAGGCTAACTACGATGGCGTATTAGGGCCACTTTGCCGATGGGGAAAAAAAACAGGAGAAGCAAATCTCTGAGAATAAACTCAGAATTTCTGAGATTAATTTCAGAAATTTTCGAGAAAAAAACAGGCAATTCTCGTATTTTGAAAAGTCACAAATTTGCGAGAAAAACCTCAGAAATTTCCATAATAAAAGGCAGAAATTTGCGACATTTAAAGGCACAGTGTGTAGGTTGTTTTCAGCGACATCTAGTGGTTGAGTGGTTGAATTGTCCTCCCTGGTCCTCCCCCCACCCCCACCCCCCGCTTCCAAGCACAAAGCAGTTGCTACGGTGTCTCTCAGGTGTCAAAAACCTTTGATAATTCCAACCGCGATGTCTACCAGCAGCTTCAGGGCTAGTGATGTTTCAAGTGGTAAGATTATGAGCTTTAATAAGTAAAATTATCCCAGCTACAATGACAGACAACAAATATTACATTTATAGTATTACAACTAAAACCGTTTTTGATGCCGCCACCGCAGTTTGTCCTTCATGAGCCTTCGTAGACAAGGTCTTTGTCTGCAATGATTAGACATGTTTTTTTTATTAGTGTCATTAGTGATTATCTCAATTTCGGCAAAAAGAATTGAGAAAACCCTACACACTGTGCTTTTAAACTAGATATTTTCTGACATGATAAAGTCAGAAATTTACAAGAAGATAACTCGTAAATTTATGAGAAAAAAACTGAAGTTTTCAGGAATGGCTAAAGGGCGATTCCATCTGTTTATATATCACTGTTTATGCATAAAAAGTGCTGAAATCCCCAAATTTCCTTAAGCTTCACATATCAAACATATGTTTCACAAATCACACACTTGGTTTCAAATATTCTGCAATAAGTGTAGAATAATCTAGTCCCGGTTTGAAGTCTCTATGTGTTTTAGTTTTTAAACTAGCGTGGATTAAAGATGCTCAAGGTAGTGAAAGCAGGTGGAATCGCCCTTTAGCCGTTCCTGAAAACTTCAGTTTTTTTCTCACAAAATTATGAGTTTTCTTCTTGTAAATTTCTGACTTTACTATGTCAGAAAATATCTAGTTTAAATGTCGCAAATTTCTGCCTTTACGGAAATTTCTGAGTTTTTTTCTCGCAAATTTGCGACTTTTCAACATAAGAATATTGCCTGTTTTTTCTAGAAAATTTCTGAAATTAATCTCAGAAATTCCGAGTTTTTTCTCAGAGATTTGCTCCTTTTTTTCATCTGCAAAGTGGCCCTAATACGCCGTCGTAGTTAACAGTAGTTGTGAGCCTTAAATTTTATTTCTGCAGCTGCTATAGCTGTCCAAACTGGCAACATTTATTCCTTCAAGGATTTCTTTCATGTCCAATTTAAGTTGATTTAAGATAGGAAAAAGCTTTAAAGTATAAAAATGCAAATTTACATTCACTTGTTTCGAGTTTGCTCACTGTGGTGACCCCTGCAGACTGGCAAAAGAAAAAAAAACACTTAGTTTTTTGTGGTTTAGTTACACCAAACCATCTGCAGACACCTCTCTACTTAAGATTAGCTCTGACAAGCTAATCCTCATCGTATTTCCACACAGTTTCCTCTGCTGAAGACAGGTGTGTATAGATTTTGACATAACTATGTCRTAGATGTATTGAGGCAGAGCCACTTTTAGTTACGGATGAACTCCATGGTCACCGGTCAACAGACCTGAACGGTGTCCTTGGGTTCGTAGTGAGGTCCAGTCCATCTGTTTTATAATTAAATGTCACTTCTGTCATGATTTAGATGTCCTTTAGGTGCTAAAAAGCTAATGATGGTTGATTGCAGCAGCTCATACCCATTTATTTCAAACTCTATAGACCAGGGGTCTCAAACTCACAGGGGCCATATGGGCATTATGGTGGCCGTCAAACTGCCAGCTGCAATTAACTTTGACGTTTAATGTTTAACTTCGTCTAAATACGTCTATCGTCTCATTGCTATGTTTAAGCACTGCTAACAGACACTAACTGAGCTCTACCTGGTATTTCATGCATAGAAACAGTGTTTTAACACGTCCTCTATTAAACATTGAAAAGCTCTACATGTACAACTGACTAAATGTGAAATAAATAAAACAAGTATTATTAAAAGTAAAAGTAAGAGAGTTTTAAAAAGAAAAATAAGTAGGTCCTCTGGACCGTTTCTTCGTTACTAGCTGCGTTTCCATTGCAAATGTTCACAAAACTTTCTTGATATTCTGTTAATGTCGAAAAACACAGTTTCACAACTGCWGWGTTTCCATTAAGTAAGAAATGTTATTAAAGTCACGCGTGAATACGTTTATTCTCGCGATAAGTCATTACAAACATGGCGGTGATGGAGGTAAACACATAGCATGTTGCTACCACGACACTAGCGCTCATCATCAGAGGAGACGTCGGCRTCTTTTATCGAGGCTTTCCAGAGACAAGTCCCTACTTGGGAGCGGCTACGTATGCTGTGTTTTTGGGAAATTGTAGTCGGTGAGTTTACTATTTTATAC
>NW_013954075.1:53902-59885 GCF_001266775.1 Austrofundulus limnaeus
CCTTTAAATTTATGATTAAATGCAACAAAATAAAAAAATTTAAGGTTCTTCATTTTGAATTAAATTTAAAGTTTACCACTGATATAAAAACAATGTTAATAAAAAGGAGATTTTTTTTGGCAGCAAGGGGGCGAGGGTACAGACCAGTCAGGAATCACTCACAGGCCACGTTTGGCCCGCAGGCCTTGAGTTTGACACATGTAGCCCAAACTAGGGCAAAAATCTTCTAAAGAGTCTAGAGTTGACGGGAGAAACAGAAGGGTGGTACTGTTTCTGCACTCTGCTGCACTATCTTACCTGTTGGGGGCGCCAGACCAGAAATCAGACTCATTTACGCCAAGATTGCAGGGAACCCTTTTCAGTGGTGGTTCTAGGATTTTTCTGATCAAGGGGCCACAATATTCATAGAGGGGCCAAGTATTTGCTCAACATCCTTGCACACAAATCCCTGCTTTAGGTAAGGTGTATCCATTTAACCAGTCACACATGTTCAAACACTTGAAACACAATTTAAAAAAAGCTGGCACAGTAAATCCTCCTGTGGCTCCGCCCCTAGAACCGCCCCTGACCCTTTTCATTAGTAAGAGAGGTACAACTTGAGACTTTCATCTGGTGAGACATCCAATGGTCTCAATCGGGGTGACAGCTTTAGTGAGGACCCGGGCTTCCAGACCACTTCAGAACTGTCTATGGGACAGAACACACACTGATAAAAAGAACTTCAAAAAAATCCTCGTAACAATTTGCACTGACTTTTGTTAAGTAAATTTAAATGCTACAAATTCAAGTAATATTTACTCATTATCTAGTAAAAGTTATTAAGAATATAGTTAAAGATTTGTGAATAAATCAGGTAAATTTTACGTACTTGGATCAAATATGTAACAAGATTTAAAGAAGCAAATTGAGTAAAAATTTACCTGATTTATTCACAAATCTATTGAGATGTTTCAAGCAAATCTTAAAAGTTATAACAGTGCACATGTGTTGAGCAGAATATTGAAGCATGACACCTCACAGCTACAGAGGTGTAGCTCATCTTGTAGTTCAAGACTTCACCACCAGGTGGTGGTTTTGAAGAACCTTTATTGGATTCTTCCTCATGAACAACACAGACAAAGTGAAACTAGAGATGTGAGGTTCGTGAACGATCCGAATCTTTTGAACGGCTCTTTACAACGAACGATAGGAGCCGAATCGCGGGCAGTAACGAGCCATTTGAAGTTTTATTTCTTTTATTCCTCATATAACCTTTATTTTTTCATACTTAAATTGCTCCCGCTTTGCTTTTTCACGGAAAACAGGCGGAGTTGTGGAGTACAGCAGCTCACGGTGAAAGGGGGAGGGGGCTTTCCGCTTGACAAACACATGGTTCCACTCACGTGACGGGATTACGTCATTACGTACGGCTACGTGATGACGTATTTCCCTACGTGATGACGTATTTCCCTACGTGATGACGTATTTCCCTACGTGATGACGTAATACGTTCAAAATCGAACGGCTCTTTTGAACGGCTCTACGAAACAAACGGCTCCCGAAGATCTGGATCCCTTCAAAGAGCCATTTATCCCATCTCTGTTCAACATCCTTGCACACAAATCCCTGGTTTTGGTAAAGTGTGTCCATTTAACCAGCCACACATGTTCAAGCACTTGAAACACTAATTTAAAAAAGCTGGCACAGTAAATCCTCCTGTGGCTCCGCCCTTAGAACCGCCCCTGACCCTTTTCATTAGTAAGAGAGGTACAATTTGAGACACCCAATGGTCTCAACCGGGGTGACAGCTTTAGGACCTGGGCTTCCAGACCACTTCAGAAGTATCTTTGGGACAGAACACAGAGACATGATCGGTAGGGTCAAGAGTAAACAAATCCTAAACTTTCTGTCACAGATTAAATTTTCTACACCATATTTGACAGGAAACAGGATGTAATAAAAGGTGTTTTGAGCACAAAGTGTTTGCCAGGATAACCTGAATGGATCTCCGTCCCTCTGCAGAATGGCCTACATCCTCCACCACTCCACCACCCTCCACCCCCACGGCAGCGGCTACCACCAGATCGACGAAGACGGGCGGAGCCCCGTCAGCCACGGCCACGCCCACACGCTCCTCGGCGCCCACGGCAACACGAGCGTGCGCGCCGCCTTCATCCACGTGGTCGGCGACCTGCTGCAGAGCATTGGCGTCATGGTGGCGGCGACCGTCATCTACTTTCGGGTCAGATATAGATCACATTCTTGTTAGGGTGAGGCTGACACGTCAGTTTGATCAGATTGATCTGTAGAAGAATATCCAGCTATTATGACTCGTGTTTAGTTCTTTATTTTAATTTCTGTGAGGACATTAGGAACCTTCGGGCATAAAATACCATAAAGGCCTTAAAAGTACACACAAATTAAATGAAGTACTGCTTTTGAACCCTTTAGAGTAAATTAACAAGCTTGGTCTCTTTTTAAAGCTAATAATCTGAATGTTTAACTTCAGAACTGTAACTTGTATTTATTGAAGTATAATACGCAAAAATCAAGATATTTTTCTCCCTAAATTTTTATGTTTTTATTTAAAAAGTATCACAGAACATGAAGGGAATGAGATATCAAACAAATTTCACTGGGCTAAAATATTAATTCTCAACTATTACCAGTTCAAATTTGGTAACAGTAGTATAAAATATGAATATTTGAGACATAGTACAATCCAGCATGTCTCATTTGCATATTTGTACACCTTTACAATTACGTCCAGACTGTACAGTTTGTGTAAAACATTTCAAAATGCTTCAACACAGGGACTTCACTCTGGGCTCAAATTAAAGATAAAACTCCCACAAAACACATTCTACCATCCATATTTACTCACAGCATGATTAAATTAAAATATATATATTAATGTTCAGAAATATGTTGACCAACTGGAGTACGTTCAGCCAAATTTCCACCAATAAACAGCCAAAGCACAAGAATAAACAAATATATCCTTATTTGTTTCAAAGCATTAACATTCCACACAGCTTATAAAACCACCAGCAGTGAAAAAATATTTGTTTTTCACTCACATTTGATGCATATTTGTCCTCAAATATGACGAAATTAGCGATTCAAAATGGCCGACGGGAAGCGTTTTTATCCACATTTTAACTTCTCCTGGCCACAAAAATCACTTTTCCATGTCTTGAAGCACTCGAAACACTTTAATAACAAATATATTTTCATCTTATCAGCAGGTTTGATCAGCTAACTGGACAAAAAACGATGTATATACAATATATATACCAAATGAAAGGTACAGTGATTGGCTACAGCTGTGGCATCAGAACGAAGCTCGGAGCTGATTGGCCGATTCTACAGTCAATCAAACCCAAGATGACGAAAACTGGAAGTTGGTCACTTCTCACATATTATTGGCTCTGGACAGCCGATACTTGAACCCAGTTGGTCAAATGAGGTGTCAATCAAAAGAGGAGGGCCTAGACGTCCATTTTGATGCATTGAACACGGACACAGGATGAACAGAAACACAGAACATTTCAAAATAAAATGAAACAAAAACGGCACGCAGGCGTTCTGCTGAATGTTAACAGGCTTTAGTCAATAACGTTCATATTGATCAAATAATAAGGTTGATAATACCAAACACTAAGACTTGAGTGCAGCAAGAAGTAATATACTGGTTAAAAACACAAATTCATGAATAAATACCTCTGCTGTCTTGCAAGATGTTAGTTTCTTTGTTTATGCCCTGAGTGTTTTATTAGGTTGCTACTCAGGAAAACACCATCTGACTGTTTTACTCACTCTTTAAAAAGTCTCTTTTTGCTCTTTCAGCCTGAATATAAAGTTGCAGATCCCATCTGTACATTCCTGTTTTCTGTCTTCGTCCTTTTCACCACCCTCACCATCCTCAGAGAYGTCTTCAGGATACTTATGGAAGGTACCGGACTGAGAAATAATTAATATCTGATTGCTCTCATATAAAATATGACGTACTGTGAAGGATTTGTGGTGTGATTTCAGCCATTGTTATTTTGGTCTCCAAACCCAGCCGGTCAAGGCCGCCTGTCCTGAGCCTGATTCTGCTCAGAGGTTTATAGTAACTAAGGACATTTACTGCGTATACAGTACTTAAGTAGTTTTTTTTGAGGATTTGTAATTTTACATAGTATTTTTAAATAGCTACTTTTACTTTTATTTTGTTACATTTTAAAGCTAAAAATGATACCTTTACTTCTTTACTTTAAATTGTAACACCTAGTTACTTGTTACAAATTAAATATGTTTGAACTCATCATGAAAGAAAATGTTTCTGCTCTAAAAAAATGAAGTGTTGAATTTACTCAAAGTCATGTCAGCTGGCTCCACTAAGCCTAGATGAGTAAATTGAGCAAAGAAAAAACAAATATTGCTCAACCTGGTTTAGAAGAACCAGTTTGGTTCAGTAAATTCAACAGTTTATTTCTTAGCGAGTGTGTAAAAGTACTTTTACTTTCCCAATTTTTGTGAACAGTTTTATGACTTTTACTTGAGTAGTTTTCTCATCAGTGAAATGTACTTTTACCAAAGCCGTTTTCTGTTCATGCAGTTTTACTTTTACTTAGTTGTTTTTTTCACATACTTCATAGACCTCTGGTTCTGCTGGAGGTTTCTTATGGGGTGCCGTTTGTAAAGTTACACAGTCAAAAATTACCACCAATGTTTTTGTTTTATTTAGCTTTTTATAAGAAAAAAAGAACAGATTTATTTTTCAAAGTCAGTTTTTCACCATATGATTCACACATTTAGAAATGTCAGTTTATAAACTAAATATTTAACTTACAAATTAAATATTTAGTTAACAAGCTAAATGTTTAACTTGTGACTTAAATATTTAGCTAGCTACCTAAAAATTTAAGTTAAAGATCAAAATATTTAAGTTAAATATTTAGGTATCTAGCTAAATATTTATGTTGTTAAGTAAATTTTTAATTTTTGACTGTGTAACGTTACAAACAGCAGCCCACAGTAGAACTAGTAAAATATGTAATAAATGTATTTGAATGTTTGAAGGAAGCAGTCACTGACAGCTGATTAACTGTGAGCTGAGCCAGTGTTACGACCTGACTTATAAAACACAACAACACAAAAAGAGTCAGTGTTTCACAGGTACTGACACACACTGACTGACTGCTGCTCACTGTTTAACACTAACTGTTCACGGTGCAGGGCAGCCTGTCTGTCAACACAAACACTCATCATTGTTCTACCTGTTTCTTCAGCAGGTGGACATCTTGTTTACACTCATCTTCTTCCCAGTGAGAGGACAGATGATCCTCCAGATGCTCTCTGATGTAGGGAAATAAGACATCCTGAAAAATGTGACAAAATACAGACTTTACTTCCTTTTTGAAAGGATGATAATGTGTTTATTTCATGATAAAAGATAATACAAAGAAGTTTTCAATGTAAAGAACTAAAAACACCGGTAACATGGATGAAAATAAAGAAAGTGAAACTGTGAAACATCACAACCTTCTCACAGTAAAAACAAAAAACTCACCTTAACAAATGTGATTGGAGTGGTGGTTCCCTCGATGTCCAATAAGACAGCTGTTGTTCTGGCAGGTAGAGACACAGAGGCCATGTTAGCTGTCAACACTGATCTTTAGCTGATGTTTCCTGTCAACACTGATCTTTAGCTGATGTTAGCTTAGCCTCGGCTGGAAACAAAGAGTGATGTAAGAGCCGGGTCGTCTCTGCTCCTCCACACCACACAGATCCGACACAGCGTAGATTAACACGGAGCTACAGTCTGATCAGATCTGCTCTGGTTGTGTTTTGGGTCAGAACATGTCAGACAGCAGCTCGCTGGTACTTCTCCCTCACAAAGCACTGACTGCTCACATGTTCTGCTCCAGGTCGTCCTCCAGCCCAGCAGATGGCGCTCTGCTGCTTCCGCTTCTTTTCTTTGGACAAACCAACTCAAACATGTGTTAGCGCCATCTGC
>NW_013954075.1:61325-63661 GCF_001266775.1 Austrofundulus limnaeus
TTATTTTACAGTTAAAACATATTTTATTAAATAAAGTCTAATGTTTTAACTAATCATGGATCCCTTTAAGGTTCTTTGTGGTTTTGAGTGATTTTTGGCCCTCCTAGGCCCCATTTACAGGGTTATTGATGGTTTTTGGTAGTTTAGGGTAACAGTACTGCTGCCAAACTAAAAATCCAACATTGCTGCCACAGCTAAAATGCTACATTTACCACTTTTTTGACACATTTGCCTCAAATTTGGGATGGTAATTCGTCAGAGCAATCTCCAAACAACCGTATATTCAAATCTTATAAAAACAATTTGTTAAAAGGAGTTTGGCACGTGGCAATCCTCTCGAACTATTCTAGCCGGCAGGAGCGTGCTCGTTACGTCATCATGCTCCCGGCGCGTCTGAACAGGAAGCAGGTGGAAACTAAATGATTTCTGTTGTTTTTACGGTAAATTTACTGGATTTACTTGTGTACAGTGAGTTACTGTAGATTTGAACTGTGTGGAAACAGCAGCACAGAAACAAATCTCCTTGTTTAAAACAAATAAAGAAGTCATGGAAGAGTTTTTACTTTGTTTTAGGTGAAATATGGAGGCTAAAAGTGGTAAATGTTGGTTTGTCTGTGCACAAAACTGAATAAAAAGTTATAAACTGGTTTTTAGTAAATGTTTCTGTTGTATTCGATTTATTAATACAATAAAGTGATTTATCTGATTCAAAGATCCTGTCAGCTAAATAATGAATGATTTCTTCATAGTTTCAGATCTGATCAGTTGATCACATATTAAATTATATTTTATTGACACCAGTAATTAAATGAYTGTGTTTTGTGGTTTCCCCTCAGAGGAGGGTGCGGACCCTCAGTCGGTGCTGCAGGAGGCCACAGACCTGCTCCACACCAAGTTCGGGTTCCACAGCATCACCATCCAGGTGGAGCTTTACTCTGAGGACATGAGCCACTGCTCCTGCTGTCAGGACCCCAGAGACTGAGACCCAAACTGGRCCCGACTGGACCCGGACTGGCTCAGACCTGCTCCCACAACATTCGGTTCTGGTGGACCGCTGACAACTGTGGTAGATTTACAAGTTGGCTTTAAAATCACAAAAACATCCAGGTTGAAGAGTTTTATTTAAAGTCCACCCGAAAGTCTCACTTTTATAAAAAAATGTATAAAAGTCTGGAGCATTTTCACTAAAAAGATAAACAAAAGAATAAACCTTCAATAGAAAATTATTTAAAATCATTTAAAAAATAATTTTAAAGTCTATCAGTTTTATCTGTTCTATCGGCTCAATAAAAAAACATACATATTTACACATTTGCCACATTTTACTCATAGTTACCTGCTTATGTAAACATCATAATTAGCAGATTTACCAAGAACACATGGGTAGAGTTATGTCGTTTAACACAAACTTGTCTCCATCATCTGTGCTGAGCTTTTATGAATATACAGTACGTGCAGGATGTTTGATAAAACTGTGTAAAGTTGTCCTACGAGGAAGAAAATCTTAAAACCCTCTGTCAGAATAAATATGGTGGTTCACAAAGTGCAAATACTTCAAATAAATACATTCATAAGCAGTCAAAACGTAAAGCTGTAATTATCCTAAGTTGAAGTATAAAACAGTATTTGAGTGACAGCATTACAAGTTTTAAGAGAACCATCACAGAAGTGGGCAGATCCCTATTTCTGCTTTAAATGACTCATTTTTGTTCAATATTCAACTTAAATCTAGACTTAAATCAAGAACTTCCCTCGTCTRTATGTAAAAAGATTATGGTCAGAAAAGTTCGGTTAGTTTCTGATGCAAAGTTTGATCACGATGAGGAAGAACCAAAACGTCCACTTTGTTGGTTTTCACTAGATGATACGTGACCCATCATATTGAAATGAGGATTAAGTCAAATTTGGTCAGAATGAAGTACCGTATTTATTCATGTATAATACGTAAAATTTAATCCATAAAATCATCCATAAAGTTGGGGTGTAGTACTATACTTGGATAAATATTTTTACTTATGTATTTTAACTGAAATATCGGCTTCATTCACAAAATGCCTGAGTCCGGAAATGAGACCGCGTCGTAAAAATCAGTTGAAGCGAGCTCACCTCTGACACTCCTCCGTGCTTCAGAGTGAGATAATAACAGATCCAAGCAGGTGAYATGATGTGAAAAAAGAGAGAAAAAAGTATTCCTTCACCTCAGTAATGATAACAAACTAATGACATTAGYGTGTGACCGAGCCGCTCCTGGAACAACAACAAACACATGTTCGTCTGTAATGGCTGCCGTCTACCGGTGTTCTGAAAAAGTTTATATCCCTGAAAAAATGTTTCCC
>NW_013954075.1:65552-66695 GCF_001266775.1 Austrofundulus limnaeus
ATTGTAGTCGGTGAGTTTACTATTTTCTTTTAAAACTTCGTTGTTACTACTACTTCTACTTCCTGTTATCTTCTTCGTCATCGTCTTTTTCACCAGTAGAAACAGCCGGTTGTTGATCACGTGACTCCCGTGATGCGAAAAAAGTGTTTCCATTGCAGTTTTGCGAAAAACACCAATTTCAATACGGCCGAAAAACCACCTCATCCTAGCGCAAAAACATTTTATCGAAAAACGTAATTTTTTTTCAAAATTGACGTGTTTCCATTGAGCAAATTTATTTTCAAAATTCTAATTTGCGCATTTTCATGGTCAATGGAAACACAGCTACTGAGAGTAAACATGAAATGTAAGTAACTACAAGAGACATTTAGATCACATTTAAGCACACATGTAGACCACAAATACTAATATTTGATCAATTTACGAAATGCCCMATGAGCCTTTGCTGCTTAAGCGTACGTCAAACTTTCTCCAAGTCAACGGTCTAAAAATCAAACACAAAATATGTCTGCCGCACTAGTTGCTAGCTTAATCATAAAAAGGCCTTTACTGAAGCAGTATTTGTATYTTATGTATTATATTACTGCATTTGGTCGCAGCGCTCGGGTAGATTCTTATTTTGGCCCTCTTGAGGAWAAACTTTGGGCACCCCTGCTTCAAACAGAGATAGAATCAACAAGTCTCCATCTCATTGCCTGCTTGCTCCAACAGTATAAACACAACATTTTTATTTCAGAAATGCGGAACTGTTTTAGGGGTATGACATCATATCCGGGGTGTGACCAGGGTTTCACAGTGTAACACCGGAGATTAAATCCTACAAAAGATAAATATATTTTTATCATTTTACAGCAAAAATCATATCCGGGGTGTGACCAGGGTTTCAATGAGTCTGCTCGGCATGAACCACACCAGTGTTACACCATATTTTGTGACCGTCATATATTGTGACCAGAGTGGGCGCTGTCGCATTTATACAACAGAACTTGGCCGAAAATAGCCACAAAGAAGAATATGATTGATTTGATTTGATTTGATTTATTTATTTAACAGGAAAAGATTATTAAAAATCAAGCCTGACTCAGCATAATTGCTGTTTTACAGCAGGTTCATGTTCTGCAGCACATAAACACTCAGAATTAC
>NW_013954075.1:68641-71164 GCF_001266775.1 Austrofundulus limnaeus
GCGCAAAGCCGCTTATGAATTATAAAAATTTGTGAGACCGCTAAAGCGCAAACAAAATATTTAGGTCCGCAATTAACGGATTCATGCTTTAGCAAACTGGTGCCCACCACTGGTTTTAGTTGCTGCTTTTTGTGCAAGTGTTGCCAGGAGGGAGCCACTAATGGGTCACTGGTGTATTAAACAAGGTAAATACCCAACGTTCACACTAACGAGTTCTAAAGAAACGCACCAAATAATKCAAATATACGTATTTAATTTAACAGTGTGAATATCAGGAATCAATAACAAAACAACATTTAACATAGAAGTTTGGTAAAAGCCAAGAATTGACATTAATTTCAAACTTTTCCATACATCACGTTAAGGATTAAAAGTAATTTAAAGAAAGAAACAGAGATAAAACGGGTAAGAGGAGATGTAATGCTAATTATGAGGCTCCTGCTTTAACTAACATCTTAATTTCACTGCCTGCTGGAGCGATTTGCTCTGATGTGCATATTAACACTGAAGAGCTTTAAGTGTGCAGCTGCAGAGGAGAGAGATAAAAACTGATTTTAATATGGGGTTACTTTTTAATCTGAAATAACTGAACTGAATCAGAAGCACAAAGAACTGCTAACATCTTTTATCTGAAACCGAATGGCTCTAAAGATGAGAAATTTCAAAGCATTTTTCATGATAGGGCAGAAAAGCCGGCRTTACATAACGTGTCCAATCACCATGTAAATCATATTTCAGGTGGGCCGTCAGGTCTCACAGGTATTTATGGTGGTTAACTCTCACCAAGGACGTCAGCGCTGAACACAGACCAGATAGAAGTCTCTCTGCGATATCAGGGGGGGAAAATCTCATTTTTGATACAGGAAAAGTAATTTGTACCAGGATATTACTTTAGCTCTTGTGCTGACTTGCAGTGAATGGCTGCAGCAGACACTGATGATGTAAACGACCCCTTCATCTCTCTCAAACATCCGCTGGGTAATGGAGCAGAGAAAAATCATTTAAGATGGTTAATGAAATCCCAACACCTGGCAGTGTTCACCTTTGTGCTTTAATGGAGTATTCAGGGTTTGTTCTCACTAAATTTATTTTAATTTTAAAATCACTTGTTTGTTTNAATTTATTTTAATTTTAAAATCACTTGTTTGTTTAAGTTTAGGGCAGAGATGGACAACTTCAACCAAATGGCCACATAGCGCTGCACACCAAATAWAATAAAACTGCCATTTTATAAATGTTTGTGTAAATATACTTATTAAACCAACATAAAGTGCAGTAACTGAACTTATTTTATGCTCAAATATGTGTACAACAGTTGTTAATATGAATACAGAATGTTTGAAGCAAATAAAAAATAAACACATTAGCAAGACACCTGGCAACTTCATTAAACTTTTCATATTTAGCTTTGTGCAACGTGTTGTAGTGGAAATATTTAAAAAAAAAATTCTAACTTAACCCTCTAAGGTCGACGCCCACTCTGGAGCAGGCAAAGCTGTGATGCATTTATAGGGCTTTTGTTATAAATATGACAGCATGCTGAGCATTCATTTCAACAGAGTTGGATAGCACGGACTTTAAACTCAAAAAAATGTTTTTTTTATCGATATTGTTTTTATTTACTTCCAAATAAAGCGAGATTTATGATAAATAATTTTCGTCATCATTTTGCCGCGCATTCAGTGAACGTTTTGTGACCAGAAAGTGACTGATGGCAACATGACACCCATTTTTCAGATTTTATTAAACGCACCACATTTCCAGCAGCCAATCAAAAACGTTTCTCAGAAAAAAATTGAAGAAAGCAAGCAGGAGCCGCTCGGGAGGAGAAAGTTTTGGAGAGACGAAGAGGACCGAGCGTAGTGGACACTTTGGATACCGGATTTAGCTWGCACWGTTTTTGGTTTGCTTGTATAAGTGTGTTAAGAGTGYGTGAGTTTATGTGCAGTGCGTGCAGTAGTTTGTTAGTCTGTCTGTCAACATGAATCGTTGTTATATGACGGCCGAACAAGCTCTGCGTAATTTATGAGCTTGGTGAGGATGATGATGGCGGCGCGCACGGAGATGAATCGGACACGTCGGAGTTGAGGTTTGTCTTTTTTTCTTTCTTTGTTTATTTGGCACTGAACATGTACRGTAAAATATTCAGAGTAGAGTGGCASTGCACAAGATTATACAAGCTCATTTATATCTGCAGGTGGATGACCCGTCAGTKTTTTTACGTGAAGAGGAGGAGGTGGTGGCGCTGCAGAGGACCCGCTCTGTCCGTGTGAGGTCCACATCAAATGCCCAGGACTACTGGAGACAAAATCTTTTTTTGTCTGTGCTAACTCCAGGGAAGGTAAGAGACAGGTTCAGAACCATCATGTGGAACATTCACCTGAACAATCCTGAGGAGGATGTTGAAAATGATCAAAAGAAGGGAACACCTGGACACGAAAAACTGTCTAGACCAGTGTTTCCCAAAGTTGGGGTCAGGACCCAAAGTGGGGTCCCGAAACATCAAGGTGGGGTCCTGAAAAG
>NW_013954075.1:71174-72641 GCF_001266775.1 Austrofundulus limnaeus
CTACGTAACATGTGATTACGTCAGATGAGGCTACGCAACGCGTGATTATGTCAAACGAGTCTACGTAACATGTGATTACGTCAGATGAGGCTACGCAACACGTGATTATGTCAAACAAGGCTACGCAACACGTGATTATGTCAGATGAGGCTACGCAACGCGTAATTACGTCAGACGAGGCTACGCAACACGTGATTATGTCAGATGAGGCTACGCAACGCGTAATTACGTCAGACGAGGCTACGCAACACGTGATTATGTCAGATGAGGCTACGCAACGCGTGATTACGTCAGACGAGGCTACGCAACACGTGATTATGTCAGACGAGGCTACACAACGCGTGATTACGTCAGACGAGGCTACGCAACGCATGATTACGTCAGACGAGGCTACGCAACACGTGATTATGTCAGACGAGGCTACACAACACGTGATTATGTCAGACAAGGGTACGCAACGCGTGATTATGTCAGACGAGGGTACGCAACACGTGATTACGTCAGACTAGGCTACGTCACACGTGATTACATCAGACGAGGCTACGCAATGCATGATTATGTCAGACGAGGGTACGCAACGCGTGATTACGTCAGACTAGGCTACGCAATGTGTGATTACGTCAGACTAGGCTACGCAACGCCTGATTACGTCAGACGAGGCTACGCAACACGTGATTACGTCAGATGAGGGTACGCAATGCGTGATTACGTCAGATGAGGCTATGCAACGCATGACTACGTCAGACGTCGGCGACAAGCTTTGCGGTAGTGAACAGGAAGTGAAACTTGCTAACTAGCAGAGGCTAATCATCTCAGGACAATGGAGCGATTTCTTTGGTGAATGCCTTGCTATTGGGCAAGTTGTAATTATTCTCTCTATTCAGCTAGTACAGGTTATGTTTAACGCTGCCAGGAGAGGTAGGGAAATAAAGCCATGTTTTCACACGTTTATGATAACATCCGGGACGAGGCAGGAAAGCGGAAACAACTGAACGTCACGTGAGGTAAATATGCGCTACATTAGAATTTATTCGGCAAACGTGTTTCCATCTCTCGTTTTGCGCATTAACTACTTTACGAATCATCCAAAAACCACCTCAAGCGAGCGTAAAAACTTTTTAGTGAATTGAGGATTTTTTTCCCAAATTTTGCTGTTCCCATCCGACTTTTTTTCACATTTTTTAATGCGACACTTCTAAATGCGCATCAAAAAGCCTTGATGGAAACACGGTTATTGTGATGTTAGACATAATTTGTAGTGCAATCATTGTGAACGACTTTATAAATAGTTGCAAACAAAAGAAAAATTACATTTTGATGTTGGAAAGAATTTGTTGTGGAGTCAATGTGAACCATTTTGCAAATGTAAAAAACGCCTGGGAATTTTCCCAATATTTGATGTAAAACATAAATATTATTTGTTTTTTGATACATTTTTACATATATTTTGAAAGCTTACACTATAGA
>NW_013954075.1:73641-74826 GCF_001266775.1 Austrofundulus limnaeus
CATTAGCACCTCTAGTAATATATTTACTGAGAAAAATGGTGACGTGTTCAATACTTATTTTACCTGCTGTAGCTAAAATATTATTAAAAATATGCCTGAAGCACATAACACTCCCCCACTCGAACAATACATCTGTTCTGGTGCTTTGCGTACATGCAGAGGTCGTATATGCTACAACTATACAGTATCTAGTTTTAAATCCAATCCAAGACTTGATAAGATAAATGCAAAAAAAGAGTTATMAAGAACCTGTAACATCAAGCTCTAATCCTGAACTGATAAAAAGTTAATTCCTAAGATGAATAAAAACCCAGCTCACACCAAAGCCTGGACTGGCCTTCCTGTGACCCCCCACCCCACCAACAGCAACATTCCCACCCAGACTCCAAGTCTATGATGATGGACAGAGCGGAGATACAAGACGAGTCAGCTACAAGAGCTAAAATTCATAGCYTCCAACACTAACAACCCGCTCAGTGATGCATCTTTTTTGTCATTTCAATTATAGATCCTTGTCTGACGGAGAAGGCTGCAGTAAATTATACGAGCTCACATTCTTCCTTTTGTCTGTTTTTCTTTTTTCTCCTCCCCAAACGTGGCCTCCCCACCTCACCCCCCGTTCTCCGATTCTGCAGTTTTAACAGCCTCCTCCTCTCATTCATTCTGGTGACGGGAYTGACAAAAGCCATTTACAATTATCTGCTGTGAACAGCAGCGGGCTGCTGGAGGAAAGCACGCGTACACACTCCGTTTAACCCTGCTCGAGCCAATTTCACCTTTAACCTTTTCAAATGATACGGAAAAACAGGAATGAGAGCCACCTATGGTGGCGTAAGATAGCTTATCTGCTTCAGTTAGTGTCAGACTCAAAGGAGGAGGATTTAGTGTCATCAAGCTACCTCTTTAGCTAGGACCACTTTAAATTTAATGTATAAATTAAGAAAAAACATGAATTTTCTGAATTTTATAAGTATAAATCAGCGGTGGTCAGTCCTGGTCCTGGAGGGTCTCAGCTCTGCATGTTTTGTTTGTTTCTCTGATCCAACACACCTGATCTGAATGAATATATGATTATTCAAATTCAAATTCAAATTCAATTCAAAAATACTTTATTGATCCCAGAGGGAAATTGGGTGTTGTTGTAACTCATTTAACTAAAAACTTATTGTAGATGCTGATGGCTGT
>NW_013954075.1:75826-77261 GCF_001266775.1 Austrofundulus limnaeus
CGCTTTTATTTTTAATTATGTCAGTTTCGGTCCTCCGTACAGCAGAAGCCTGATAATCACCCATTCATTCAGATCAGGTGTGTTTGAGCAGAGAAACAAGTAAAACATGCAGGGCTGAGACCCTCGAGGACCAGGATTGCCCACCCCTGCTCTAAAGCCACACAGAGTGGAGCTAAATAAATACTGGTACATCTGAAGCTCAGTGTAACTCCGAGTCTCCCGGTCTGTCCGAGTCTGTTTTCTGCAGTTATTGTCTTTTTTTCTAACACGAGCACCTGGCAACCTTTGTATCCATTAACCATAAGCAGCAGTTAAAGCACTGAGCTGATGGAGAAGCTCTTCGGGAACCGAACCCAATGATCCGTGACGAGAAAATAAAATGGAAACCAGAGGCCATGAAGCAAACGCAGAAAATGAAAAGGGAAAAGAAATGCCAGATTTTATAGAGCTTTTTATTTTCAAACTCAGGCACTGGTTATTTTCCCTCTTGTTATAAAACCAAAGCCATGTGAAATAGAGTTTCAACCAGTTTACTGCAACTCATTACAGCTCAGAAAAGCTCGCTGGTTTCCCTTCATTCAAACACAGGCTGCGGTGTGGAGCAAACGGTTTGGTCAGCCGACTTTAAATGATGCTACGGAACAGGCTTCCTGTATAAGACGAAGCTCAAGCACGTGTTCACGTGTTTTATGAACGGAAAGAAATGTACAGGAGCATTGATTTTCAAAGCACGTTCCTCTTGGACAGCGACGATTTGAGGCCGGTGGAGTGTTTAATGAGATTAACGACTGGGCAGAACCAGACAGATAGATACAAACAYGCAGACAGAGCTGAGTGTGTGTGTGTGATGGATGCTTCAGATAAACTCGTCATTAATCACATTCATACTGTTTTCTAGACGCAGAGACCCGGAGGCGGCCGACGCAACGAGGCGAACGGAATGGACTCGTGGCTACTGTTGCTGTTAGAGCTAGTTGATACAGCAGCTCTAACAGTTGATACAGCTACAGGACTCTAAGGGACCCCCTTCGGGGGTCCCTTAGAGTCCTGTAGCTGTATCAACTCCAAGATGTGGTGCAGTTAATGAGGTCTACAGCTGATATWAAGGATAACCCTGCTGTTTGACTGATAATATACTTAGCATTAAGGTCATAAAGTTGTGCATGCACGTCTAAGAGATAAAAAAGTCCTTATAATGAGGCCTTCTTATGCTTGAGTTAGTAATCAATTAATGAATTAACAAAAAAATTAATGATAATATGAATAATTATCCTGCASTCCTATGAAAATAAACACAAAGATGTGACTTTATTAAGCCAACACTGCCCTCTGCTGGACACAGGAAACATTTCACTACACAAAGCAGCCACTGTTCAAAAGAATGTCCCAACACAGACGAGCTACATCTAATGGCCAGAACTCTGCAGTTTTCACC
>NW_013954075.1:78261-79204 GCF_001266775.1 Austrofundulus limnaeus
ACTGTGTTTTTCGACATTAACAGAATATCGACAAAGTTTTGCGCACATTTGCAATGGAAACGCAGCTAGTGACACAGTTTCAACTGTTTGTGGAGTCTGTCTTCCACAGAATGAACTCTTTTGCTCTGACTTCTACATTTATTAATGGATTTATCACACAATATCTAATGTTTCCTGCACACAATTCACAGATTTCCTCTGTGCTTTGCACTGGAGTGGACGCTGAATAAATTGGGGGTGCAAATGACCAGTGTGAACTGCAGAACTAGGGGTTTTGACGTCCATTTCATCCCAACTTTAAGCATATTCCTCAGTGTTTGGCACTATAACAAATGGGTGATGTGTCCCACTTTCTGATGCCATCAAACTGGATTTTGTAAAATGCAAACTAAAACACAAAAATAAAAATTTTCCTCATTTTTTAAATTGTAGCTGTGGTCATCCCAGAACTAAGGTGGAGTGTGTTAAAATCTAGTCAAGTGAGAACACTTTATAACACTGCAAAGATGTCAGGAATAAGAAGGTTGAGGAGAAAACTGAATGTCTTACTTGTGTTGGACAGCAGAGCATCAGGGTGAGGCAGGCTGTAAATGGTGACCACGCCGCTGGAGGAAGCTACAGCCAGGAGACCCAGCCTGGGCAGGAAAGGAGCCTAAAGCGTACACCGCTCAGGTTTTATTATCAGTGGCAGCATCAGTTTAAAAAATAAAGCAAACATTAAAAAAGAAACACAATACCTTCCTGCCACAGCTGGGAGGCTCCCAGCCTCCTGCAGGACACCACTTCAGCTGCCAGATGAAGCCTTTGTCCTGGGTCAAACCATAAACCAGGGCTGGCTGGGTGTCTGGGCTGAAGAAACAAGAGTGGAGGTGCAACCATGAGAGAACACAGACGAAAAGCCCGAAAAAAAAAGAGAAACCATCCATCCATCCATCCATCCATC
>NW_013954076.1:0-358 GCF_001266775.1 Austrofundulus limnaeus
ACACTGATCCCAAACACTCTGATCCCAAACACTGATCCCAAACACTCTGATCCCAAACACTGATCCCAAACACTGATCCCAAACACTGATCCCAAACACTCTGATCCCAAGCACTCTGATCCCAAGCACTCTGATCCCAAGCACTCTGATCCCAAACAATCTGATCCCAAACACTCTGATCCCAAACACTGATCCCAAACACTCTGATCCCAAACACTCTGATCCCAAACACTGATCCCAAACACTGATCCCAAACACTCTGATCCCAAACACTGATCCCAAACACTCTGATCCCAAACACTGATCCCAAACACTCTGATCCCAAACACTGATCCCAAACACTCTGATCACCAAACAA
>NW_013954076.1:1947-2342 GCF_001266775.1 Austrofundulus limnaeus
CTTCTGTTTGTGTTACTTCCTGTTGTTACTTCTGTTTGTGTTACTTCCTGTTGTTACTTCTGTTTGTGTTACTTCCTGTTGTTACTTCTGTTTGTGTTACTTCCTGTTGTTACTTCTGTTGTTACTTCCTGTTTTTACTTCTGTTTGTGTTACTTCCTGTTGTTACTTCCTTTGGTTACTTCTGTTTGTGTTACTTCCTGTTGTTACTTCTGTTTGTGTTAATTCCTGTTGTTACTTCTGTTTGTGTTACTTTCTGTTGTTACTTCCTGTTGTTACTTCTGTTTGTGTTACTTTATGTTGTTACTTCCTGTTGTTACTTCTGTTTGTGTTACTTCCTGTTGTTACTTCTGTTTGTGTTACTTCCTGTTGTTACTTCTGTTTGTTACTTCCTGTTG
>NW_013954076.1:3222-3608 GCF_001266775.1 Austrofundulus limnaeus
TCCCAAACACTCTGATCCCAAACACTGATCCCAAACACTCTGATCCCAAACACTCTGATCCCAAACACTGATCCCAAACACTCTGATCCCAAACACTCTGATCCCAAACACTGATCCCAAACTCTGATCCCAAACTCTGATCCCAAACATTCTGATCCCAAACACTCTGATCCCAAGCACTCTGATCCCAAACACTGATTCCAAACACTCTGATCCCAAACACTCTGATCCCAAATACTGATCCCAAACACTCTGATCCCAAACACTGATCCCAAACACTCTGATCCCAAACACTCTGATCCCAAACACTGATCCCAAACACTCTGATCCCAAACACTCTGATCCCAAACACTGATCCCAAACACTCCGATCCCAAACACACTGAT
>NW_013954076.1:4241-5605 GCF_001266775.1 Austrofundulus limnaeus
TATGTTCCCCAACCTGTTCAATCCAGATATGTTCCCCAACCTGTTCAATCCAGATATGTTCCCCAACCTGTTCAATCCAGATATGTTCCCTAACCTCCCAATCCAGACATGTTCCCCAACCTGTTCAATCCACACATGTTCCGCAACCTGTTCAGTCCACACATGTTCCCTAACCTGTTCAATCCAAACATGTTCCCTAACCCTCTCAATCCAGACATGTTCCCCAACCTGTTCAATCCAGATATGTTCCCCAACCTGTTCAATCCAGACATGTTCCCCAACCTGTTCAATCCAGATATGTTCCCTAACCTCCCAATCCAGACATGTTCCCTAACCTGTTCAATCCAAACATGTTCCCTACCCCTCTCAATCCAGACATGTTCCCCAACCTGTTCAATCCAGACATGTTCCCCAACCTGTTCAATCCACAAATGTTCCCTAACCTGTTCAATCCAGACATGTTCCCCAACCTGTTCAATTCAGACATGTTCCCCAACCTGTTCAATTCAGACATGTTCCCTAACCCTCTCAATCCAGACATGTTCCCCAACCTGTTCAATCCAGACATGTTCCCCAACCTGTTCAATCCACACATGTTCCCTAACCTGTTCAATCCAGACACGTTCCCCAACCTGTTCAATTCAGACATGTTCCCCAACCTGTTCAATTCAGACATGTTCCCCAACCTGTTCAATCCACACATGTTCCCTAACCCTCTCAATTCAGACATGTTCCCTAACCCTCTCAATTCAGACATGTTCCCTAACACCCCGGACCACTGGCAAAATAGTTACTATCAAAGTGAGGTCTTTGATGTGGGACTTTGTCCCAGTCCTCACTTTATTTGAGCTCTATTGGATGGATTTAGAGGTTTGGTGTGAATTAAATTAGGTTCTGGTCAGTGTTAGGAATAGACCAGTAATGGTTCTAGTAGAACCTACACATACTGTAAGTTCTGGTAAAAAAAGAGTAAAGGTTAAAGTTTTGTAAAGTAAACTTTCTTCACATCTCAGGTCAGACTGGCTTCAGTTTTTGGTTTATTTTTTAAAAAAGTGTAAAAACAGCTCGTCTCTGTCCTTCTGCCTTCAGCTGCTGCTGGAACTCATTGTGGATCATCTGGCAGGTTTCAGAACCAACCAGAAGGTCTTCAGCATGTTCACTGAACAGCTCCAAAAGACCTACTTCAACCACCTCATCAATCCCACCAGGCTGAGCAGGTACCTGTCCAGGTCCAGGTCCAGGTCCAGGTCCAGCAGGGACATACTGTAGATACAGGCTGAGCAGGTACCTGTCCAGGTCCAGGTCCAGGTCCAACAGGGACATACTGTAGATACAGGCTGAGCAGGTACCTGTCCAGGTCCAGG
>NW_013954076.1:6298-7495 GCF_001266775.1 Austrofundulus limnaeus
ACACACACACACACACACACACACACACACACACACACACACACACACACACACACACAGTGTGTAGAGAACTTGTGTGCTGGCTGTAATCTCGGGTCATATCTCCTTTAACAGGAGTCCAGAGAGTTTCTGCAGTTCTTCACTGAGTGAGTTCAGAGGACCTGGATCACATCACACCTGAGTCATCAGACAGGTGTGAGCAGGTGTAGAAAGAGCTCTTCCTGTTTGTGTGCAGGAAGCTGCAGTTCCAGCCCCTGCCTGCAGAGGGCCCCGTGTCTTTCAGAGTGGTGGAGCTGCCTCAGAGACATCACCTGTGTAAGGTCAAGTCTCTGAACAGAGGAGACGCCAACTCTGAGGTCACAGTGTACTACCAGGTGAGAGGACAGGTGCATGCTCACCTGCTCTCAGGTTCTGCTTATATTTAACGTGGGCTCTGGTTCTGTTGGTTCCAGTCGGGCCTGAGGCAGCTCAGGGAGCATGCTCTGATGCAGCTCATGGTGGTGAGTTTGAACACCTGCAGGAATCATCTCACCTGCAGCTGAAGAGCAGCAGCTGAGCTGTGTTTGTGTCCAGGTGCACATGGAGGAACCCTGCTTCCACTTCCTGAGGACCGAGGAGACCCTGGGGTGAGAGCAGGGCTCGTGCAGGGTCCGAAAAAGTCTGAAGTTTCAAAATATACATTTTTAAAATTAAATATTCTTTCATAGCTAAGTTCAGACAGTAAAATGTTTCTGTTAATGTGTCGGTTTGGTCTTAAATGTCCTACCTGATGGTCTTTAAAAGTCTTTAAAGGTCTTAAATTTAACTTACTGAAACCTGCATGAACCTGTGAGAGCCTCACCTGGTTAAAACCTCTGACAGGTACAACCACAGGTAGAACCAGAGGTACAGCTGAGAGGAAGTGAGGAGACAAACAGGAAGTAGATCAGATGTCTAAAGCTCTGAAAGGAAGTCCTCTCAAGTATTTTACCTGTTACCTGTAGGTACACACCTGTTATATGCCAGGTCCTGCAGGTACACACCTGTTACCTGTAGGTACCCCACCTGTTACCTGTAGGTACCTCACCTGTTACCTGCCAGGTCCTGCAGGTACACACCTGTTACCTGTAGGTACCCCACCTGTTACCTGTAGGTACCTCACCTGTTACCTGCCAGGTCCTGCAGGTACACACCTGTTACCTGTAGGTACCCCACCTG
>NW_013954076.1:7965-8836 GCF_001266775.1 Austrofundulus limnaeus
GTCAGGTCCTGTAGGTACACACCTGTTACCTGTCAGGTCCTGTAGGTACACACCTGTTACCTGTAGGTACACACCTATTACCTGCCAGGTCCTGTAGGTACACACCTGTTACCTGTGGGTACCTCACCTGTTACCTGTCAGGTCCTGTAGGTACACACCTGTTACCTGTAGGTACACACCTGTTACCTGCCAGGTCCTGCAGGTACACACCTGTTACCTGTAGGTACCCCACCTGTTACCTACCAGGTCCTGTAGGTACACACCTGTTACCTGCCAGGTCCTGCAGGTACACACCTGTTACCTGTAGGTACCCCACCTGTTACCTACCAGGTCCTGTAGGTACACACCTGTTACCTGTAGGTACCCACCTGTTACACCTGGTACTACCCAACTGACCTGAACAGGTTCTGGATCAGGACTCTGTCTCTTCTGGTCCCCTGCAGGTACCAGGTGTACCCATCCTGCAGGAACACCTCAGGGGTTCTTGGGTTCTCCATCACTGTGGAAACACAGGCCACCAAGTTCAGGTGAGCCCAGAAGAACCTGGTCCTCCTACAGACAGACCAGGTCATAGTTTGTCTTCTGTTCCTTCACCTTGACCCAGTCCAGTCCTCTGAGTCCAGTCCAGTCCTCTTTGAGTCCAATCCTCTTTGAGTCGAGTCCTCTCTGAGTCCAGTCCTCCTCAAGTCCAGTCCTCCTCAAGTCCAGTCCCATTTGAGTCCAGTCCTCCTCGAGTCCAGTCGCCTTTGAGTCCAGTCCTCCTCAAGTCCAGTCCCATTTGAGTCCAGTCCTCCTCGAGTCCAGTCGCCTTTGAGTCCAGTCCTCCTCGAGTCCAGTCCCCTTTGAGTCCAGTCCTCCTCAAGTCCAGTCC
>NW_013954076.1:9803-10529 GCF_001266775.1 Austrofundulus limnaeus
GCATTAAATCACTCCCTGAAACTGTCAGCTCGTGATGCTGACCAGGATCAAAGTAATAATAAAACTATTAAATCAAAGCCAACGTAAAACAGAAAAGTCACGGCAGGAGCTACACAGAGCCGATCAGCAGGTGTGAACCATCAGGTGTGAACCATCAGGTGTGAAGGATCAGGCAGGTGTGAACCATCAGGTGTGAACCATCAGGCAGGTGTGAACCATCAGGCAGGTGTGAAGGATCAGGTGTGAACCATCAGGTGTGAACCATCAGGTGTGAACCATCAGGTGTGAACCATCAGGTGTGAACCATCAGGTGTGAAGGATCAGGTGTGAACCATCAGGCAGGTGTGAAGGATCAGGTGTGAACCAGAGTAAGGACATGAAGAGGACATGAAGAGGACATGAAGAGGACATGAAGAGGACATGAAGAGGACATGAAGAGGACATAAGAGGACATGAAGAGGACATGAAGAGGACATGAAGAGGACAGAAGAGGACATGAAGAGGACATGAAGAGGACATGAAGAGGACAGAAGAGGACAGAAGAGGACATGAAGAGGACAGAAGAGGACATGAAGAGGACATGAAGAGGACAGAAGAGGACATGAAGAGGACATGAAGAGGACATGAAGAGGACATGAAGAGGACATGAAGAGGACAGAAGAGGACATGAAGAGGACATGAAGAGGACAGAAGAGGACATGAAGAGGACATGAAGAGGACAGAAGA
>NW_013954076.1:11083-13079 GCF_001266775.1 Austrofundulus limnaeus
TGTCTAAGCTCCACCCTCCATAGTCTCTGACAGACAGGTGTCTAAGCTCCACCCTCCATAGTCTCTGACAGACAGATGTCTAAACTCCACCCACTGTAGTCTCTGATAGAAAAGTGTCTAAGCTCCACCCACTGTAGTCTCTGACAGACAGATGTCTAAGCTCCACTCACCGTCCGTTTTGACAGACAGGTTTCTAAGCTCCACCCACTATAGTCTCTGACAGAAAAGTGTCTAAGCTCCACCCACTGTAGTCTCTGATAGACAAGTGTCTAAGCTCCACCCACTGTAGTCTCTGATAGACAGGCGTCTAAGCTCCACTCACCGTCCGTTTTGACAGACAGGTTTCTAAGCTCCACCCACTGTAGTCTCTGATAGACAGGCGTCTAAGCTCCACCAACTGTAAACTCTGATAGACAGGTGTCTAAGCCCCACCCACTGTAGTCTCTGACAGACAGGTGTCTAAGCCCCACCCACTGCAGTCTCTGACAGAAAAGTGTCTAAGCTCCACCCACTGTAGTCACTGATAGAAAAGTGTCTAAGCTCCACCCACTGTAGTCTCTGACAGACAGGTGTCTAAGCTCTTTGACAGATAGGTGTCTAAGCTCCACCCACTGTAATCTCTGACAGATAGGTGTCTAAGCTCCCCCCACCGTAGTTTCTGACAGACAGGTGCCTAAGCTCCACCCACTGTAGTCTCTGACAGACAGGTGTCTAAGCTCTTTGACAGATAGGTGTCTAAGCTCCACCCACTGTAATCTCTGACAGATAGGTGTCTAAGCTCCCCCCACCGTAGTTTCTGACAGACAGGTGTCTAAGCTCTTTGACAGACAGGTGTCTAAGCTCCACCCACTGTAATCTCTGACAGATAGGTGTCTAAGCTCCCCCCACTGTAGTTTCTGACAGACAGGTGTCTAAGCTCTTTGACAGACAGGTGTCTAAGCTCCACCCACTGTAGTCTCTTACAGAAAGGTGTCTAAGCTCCACCCACTGTAATCTCTTACAGAAAGGTGTCTAAGCTCCACCCACTGTAGTCTCTGACAGACAGGTTTCTAAGCTCTTTGACAGACAGGTGTCTAAGCTCCACCCACTGTACTCTCTGACAGATAGGTGTCTAAGCTCCCCCCACTATAGTTTCTGACAGACAGGTGTCTAAGCTCTTTGACAGACAGGTGTCTAAGCTCCACCCACTGTACTCTCTGACAGATAGGTGCCTAAGCTCCACCCACTGTAGTCTCTACAGACAGGTGTCTACTCTCCACCCATCGTAGTCTCTGACAGACAGGTGTCTAAGCTCCCCCCACTATAGTTTCTGACAGACAGGTGTCTAAGCTCTTTGACAGACAGGTGTCTAAGCTCCACCCACTGTACTCTCTGACAGATAGGTGCCTAAGCTCCACCCACTGTAGTCTCTACAGACAGGTGTCTACTCTCCACCCATCGTAGTCTCTGACAGACAGGTGTCTAAGCTCCCCCCACTATAGTTTCTGACAGACAGGTGTCTAAGCTCTTTGACAGACAGGTGTCTAAGCTCCACCCACTGTACTCTCTGACAGATAGGTGCCTAAGCTCCACCCACTGTAGTCTCTACAGACAGGTGTCTAAGCTCCACCCATCGTAGTCTCTGACAGACAGGTGTCTAAGCTCCCCCCACTATAGTTTCTGACAGACAGGTGTCTAAGCTCTTTGACAGACAGGTGTCTAAGCTCCACCCACTGTACTCTCTGACAGATAGGTGCCTAAGCTCCACCCACTGTACTCTCTGACAGATAGGTGCCTAAGCTCCACCCATCGTAGTCTCTGACAGACAGGTGTCTAAGCTCCCCCCACTATAGTTTCTGACAGACAGGTGTCTAAGCTCTTTGACAGACAGGTGTCTAAGCTCTTTGACAGACAGGTGTCTAAGCTCTCCCCACTGTAGTTTCTGACAGACAGGTGTCTAAGCTCTTTGACAGACAGGTGTCTAAGCTCTTTGACAGACAGGTGTCTAAGCTCCCCC
>NW_013954076.1:13169-15369 GCF_001266775.1 Austrofundulus limnaeus
CCTGCCACATGAGACTCCTCCCCTTACACCCGAGACTCCTCCTCTTACATCTGAGACTCCTCTCCTGCCACATGAGACTCCTCCCCTTACACCCGAGACTCCTCCTCTTACATCTGAGACTCCTCTCCTGCCACATGAGACTCCTCCCCTTACACCCGAGACTCCTCCTCTTACATCTGAGACTCCTCTCCTGCCACATGAGACTCCTCCCCTTACACCCGAGACTCCTCCTCTTACATCTGAGACTCCTTTCCTGCCACCTGAGACTCCTCCCCTTACACCCGAGACTCCTCTCCTGCCACCTGAGACGCCTCCTCTGCCACCTGAGACTCCTCCTCTACCACCCGAGACTCCTCCTCCTCCACCTGTGACTCCTCCTCTTACATCTGAGACTCCTCTCCTGCCACCTGAGACTCCTCCCCTTACACCCGAGACTCCTCCTCTTACATCTGAGACTCCTCTCCTGCCACCTGAGACTCCTCCCCTTACACCTGAGACTCCTCCCCTTACACCCGAGACTCCTCTCCTGCCACCTGTGATTCCTCCTCTGCCACCTGTGACTCCTCCTCTGCCACCTGAGACTCCTCCTCTACCACCTGTGACTCCTCCTCTGCCACCTGAGACTCCTCCACTGCCACCTGAGACACCTCCCCTTACACCTGAGACTCCTCCTCTACCACCTGTGACTCCTCCTCTGCCACCTGAGACTCCTCCTCTGCCAACTGTGACTCCTCCTCTGCCACCTGAGACTCCTCCCCTGCCACCGTAGACTCCTCCCCTTACACCTGAGACTCCTCCCCTGCCACCGTAGACTCCTCCCCTTACACCTGAGACAGTTCAGGTGTAGAGCAGAAAGCTCAGGTAAAAGCTGACCTGATGTTCAGACTCGTCTGTGGGCTCAGCTCAGATTCAGGACTTTGTGTGTTCATTTGTCGACCGACAACCTTTGTGTTTCTGTGTGCACACACTCACAGCAGTGTGTACATTTACACACACTGTAGGTTCTGGTCCATCCTGACGTGTGCGTGGAACCTGGAGCAGGCTGTTCACACATGAGGTCTGGGTTTGGGCCTGGCTCAGTAGGACTGAGGCAGTCTAAAGGACCCAGAAGGGTCCTGAAGTTCTGACTCAGAGGACTGAAGTTAGAAACAAGTTCTAAAAGAAGAACCGCTGTTTGTGTTTCGGATCAGAACCCAGAGGGACTGAACCAACCTCCATCTCCAGCTGCTGCACCTCCTCTCCTTTAATTATTCACCATGTGAGGGGGCCAGACAACTCTCACCTCTGCTCCTCCAGGATAATCGGGCCCTGAGCCAGAAGGCCGGGGCCCCACAGCTCCGTGTTCACCCGACTGGTAAAACTGCCAGAGAGGGGGGGTGAATAATGTATGACCCCCAACCGGCTGCAGGAGCAGGACTCTGACGCTCCCACAGCCTCTTCTTCTTGTCTTTTTAAAACTCTGAGCTCGTTTGATCTCCTAGTCCTGGATCTGATTCTGACAGTCCTGGATCAGGTTCTACAGTCCTGGATCTGGTTCTACAGTCCTGGATCTGGTTCTTCAGTCCTGGATTTAGTTCTACATTCCTGGATCTGGTTCTGACAGTCCTGGATCTGGTTCTACAGTCCTGGATCTGGTTCTTCAATCCTGGATCTAGTTCTACAGTCTTGGATCTGGCTCTGACAGTCCTGGATCTGGTTCTACAGTCCTGGATCTGGTTCTACAGTCCTGGATCAGGTTCTGCAGTCCTGGATCTGGTTCTACAGTCCTGAATCTGTTTCTGACAGTACTGGATCTGGTTCTACAGTCCTGGATCTGTTTCTACAGTCCTGGATCTTGTTCTGACAGTCCTGGATCTGGTTCTGACAGTCCTGGATCTGGTCCTGACAGTCCTGGATCTGGTCCTGACAGTACTGGATCTGG
This sequence comes from Austrofundulus limnaeus, assembly GCF_001266775.1. Taxonomy (NCBI): domain Eukaryota; kingdom Metazoa; phylum Chordata; class Actinopteri; order Cyprinodontiformes; family Rivulidae; genus Austrofundulus; species Austrofundulus limnaeus. The sequence goes on from NW_013954076.1 coordinate 15,091, forward strand.
TTCTTCAGTCCTGGATTTAGTTCTACATTCCTGGATCTGGCACTGGCAGTCCTGGATCTGGTTCTGCAGTCCTGGATCTGGTTCTTCAGTCCTGGATCTAGTTCTACAGTCCTGGATCTGGCTCTGGCAGTCCTGGATCTGGTTCTACAGTCCTGGATCAGGTTCTACAGTCCTGGATCAGGTTCTGCAGTCCTGGATCAGGTTCTACAGTCCTGGATCTGGTTCTTCAGTCCTGGATTTAGTTCTACATTCCTGGATCTGGCACTGGCAGTCCTGGAT
>NW_013954076.1:15892-16730 GCF_001266775.1 Austrofundulus limnaeus
CAGGTTCTGCAGTCCTGGATCAGGTTCTACAGTCCTGGATCTGGTTCTTCAGTCCTGGATCTGGTTCTACAGTCCTGGATCTGTTTCTACAGTCCTGGATCTTGTTCTGACAGTCCTGGATCTGGTTCTGACAGTCCTGGATCTGGTCCTGACAGTCCTGGATCTGGTCCTGACAGTACTGGATCTGGTTCTACAGTCCTGGATCTGTTTCTACAGTCCTGGATCTTGTTCTGACAGTCCTGGATCTGGTTCTGACAGTCCTGGATCTGGTCCTGACAGTCCTGGATCTGGTCCTGACAGTACTGGATCTGGTTCTTCAGTCCTGGATTTAGTTCTACATTCCTGGATCTGGCACTGGCAGTCCTGGATCTGGTTCTACAGTCCTGGATCAGGTTCTACAGTCCTGGATCTGATTCTGACAGTCCTGGATCAGGTTCTACAGTCCTGGATCTGGCTCTGACAGTCCTGGATGTGATTCTGACTGTCCTGGATCTGGTTCTAAAGTCCTGGATCTGATTCTGACAGTCCTGAATCTGGGTCTAAAGTCCTGGATCTGGTTCTGACAGTTCTGGATCAGGTTCTAAAGTCCTGGATCTGGCTCTGACCGTTCTGGATTTGGTTCTATGGTCCTACATCTTGCTCTAAAGTCCAAGATATGGTTCTACAGTCCTGGATCTGGTTCTGCAGTCCTGGATCTGGCTCTGACAGTCCTGGATCTGGCTCTGACAGTTCTGGATCTGGTTCTACGGTCCTAGATCTGGTTCTACAGTCCTAGATCTGGTTCTACAGTCCTGGATCTGGTTCTGCAGTCCTGGATCTGGTTCTGCAGTCCTGGATC
>NW_013954076.1:17480-17876 GCF_001266775.1 Austrofundulus limnaeus
TCCAGTCTTCTTTTGCACCAGAACCACATCTGGACCTTCTGCTGGTCCACACATGGTTCCAGTCTTCTTTTGCACCAGAACCACATCTGGACCTTCTGCTGGTCCACACATGGTTCCAGTCTTCTTTTAGACCAGAACCACATGTGGACCATCACATGTGGACCTTCTGATGGTCCACATGTGGTTCCAGTCTTCTTTTAGACCAGAACCACATGTGGACCTTCTGATGGTCCATATGTGGTTCCAGTCTTCTTTTACACCAGAACCACATCTGGACCTTCTGATGGTCCATATGTGGTTCCAGTCTTCTTTTACACCAGAACCACATCTGGACCTTCTGATGGTCCATATGTGGTTCCAGTCTTCTTTTACACCAGAACCACATCTGGACCTTCT
>NW_013954076.1:18407-19237 GCF_001266775.1 Austrofundulus limnaeus
CTGGCTCTGACAGTCCTGGATCTGGCTCTGACAGTCCTGGATCTGGTTCTACAGTCCTGGATCTGGCGCTGACAGTCCTGGATCTGACTTTGACAGTCCTGGATCTGGCTCTGACAGTCCTGGATCTGGCTCTGACAGTCCTGGATCTGGTTCTACAGTCCTGGATCTGGTTCTACAGTCCTGGATCTGGCTCTGACAGTCCTGGATCTGGTTCTGCAGTCCTGGATCTGGTTCTACAGTCCTGGATCTGGTTCTACAGTCCTGGATCTGGCTCTACAGTCCTGGATCTGGTTCTACAGTCCTGGATCTGGTTCTACAGTCCTGGATCTGGTTCTACAGTCCTGGATCTGGCTCTACAGTCCTGGATCTGGCTCTGCAGGTCTCTGGGAGCAGCTGTGTGTGGATCAGTCTGATTCTGGTTCTGACCTTTGTGGACCGTGTGGACGGAGACGAAGAAGCTCTGAGACGGGGTCTCGTTGTCTCCATCGCTGAGGACGAAGCGGAAGCTGTCGTGACCTTTGACCCCAGCAGTGTGTTGGTACCACAGCCGGTTCAGGTCCACGTCCTCCTGAGTGAAGTTCTGACCCGGTGACAGGTGGGTCCAGCCCAGTTCTGTCTGCAGACACATGAAAACTTACAGCCAAACATCAGTAACATCAGATTTGAGTTTTTATCTTCGATGTTCCATCTGAAACCCTCAGAACCACTTCAAGTTCTGATAACATCTGAAACCCTCAGAACCACTTCAAGTTCTGATAACATCTGAAACCCTCAGAACCACTTCAAGTTCTGATAACATCTGAAACCCTCAGAACCACTTCAAGTTCTGA
>NW_013954076.1:19721-20434 GCF_001266775.1 Austrofundulus limnaeus
TCTATAACATGATGAGTCAGAGGTTCTATAACATGATGAGTCAGAGGTTCTATAACATGATGAGTCAGAGGTTCTATAACATGATGAGTCAGAGGTTCTATAACATGATGAGTCAGAGGTTCAATAATGTGACGAGTCAGAGGTTCTAAAACAAGATGAGTCAGAGGTTCTATAACATGACGAGTCAGAGGTTCAATAACATGATGAGTCAGAGGTTCTAAAACATGATGAGTCAGAGGTTCTAAAACATGACGGGTCAGAGGTTCTATAACATGATGAGTCAGAGGTTCATGATGAGTCAGAGGTTCAATAACATGATGAGTCAGAGGTTCTAAAACATGATGAGTCAGAGGTTCTAAAACATGACGGGTCAGAGGTTCTATAACATGATGAGTCAGAGGTTCTAAAACATGATGAGTCAGAGGTTCTAAAACATGACGGGTCAGAGGTTCTATAACATGATGAGTCAGAGGTTCATGATGAGTCAGAGGTTCTATAACATGATGAGTCAGAGGTTCTATAACATGAGTCAGAGGTTCTATAACATGATGAGTCAGAGGTTCTATAACATGAGTCAGAGGTTCTATAACATGATGAGTCAGAGGTTCTATAACATGAGTCAGAGGTTCTATAACATGATGAGTCAGAGGTTCTATAACATGAGTCAGAGGTTCTATAACATGATGAGTCAGAGGTTCAATAATGTGACGAGT